>NC_034176.2:39406561-39422762 GCF_002021735.2 Oncorhynchus kisutch
AGAGAGAGAAGAGAAGAGAGAGAGAGAGGAGAGAGAGAGAGAGAGAGAGAAGGGAAGAAAGAGAGGTACAGGGATTCTTTCTGGGGCAAGGATCCACCGAGCTCAGAGCAAATAAACATTGTGCAAAGATGGACTGTGGTCTTGGGGCCCAGTGTTGACAGATATACTGTATCCCCGTTTATGAAAGCCTGTGTCTAGCCAAAGAAAGAGGAATTCTGGATGGGGAGATATGTTTATTAGTGTTAGTTACACACAGAGAAGCATAATAGCACCCTTTGAACACTGTAAACTATTCCAGGAGCATGACTTCATATGTAGGGTGGTGAAACCTAATATTTGTTTCTTTTCAGCATTTAATCCTCCATTTGCAAGCAGTATTCTTACAGTTATAATAAGAAACCAAAAATCTCCCACTTCCTGAAATATGATTTACGCCCCCGGGACTTCCAAATAGATGGTACTGTACATATTAATTAAATGTAGTGTGGACAGGATGGCTTCACATCTGAACTCACTAATTCAAAGTAACACACACTCAATGTCCTCAAGTCACACTCCCCAGATCACCAATGACCCGCAAAACTTTTCAAGAGAAGCAGAGTTCCTCCCTTTCTTTCTCTCTCTCTCTCTCTCTTTCTCCCTCCCTCTTTCTCTCTCTCTCTCTCTGTCTCTCATTCTCGTTCTCTCTGCTGCCATAACGGGGAACTTCCCCAATCTGAGCAGGTGCACATGAAATGGCCCCTGATGTGGTTCTTTCCTTCTCTCTGTCCCTCTCTTCTTCTGTCTCCTTCTCTGTCCCCCCTCTTTCTCTCTCTCTGTCTGTCTACATCTGGTCTATAGACTGCAAATCGCCTTCTTACAGGCAGATCAACCCAACACGACACCCCTTATCCATTACATCAGCTGTCTCCTGTCATGTCAACCCAACACGACATCCCTTATCCATTACATCAGCTTTCTCCTGTCATGTCAGCCCAACACGGCACCACTTATCCAATACATCAGCTGTCTCCTGTCATGTCAGCCCAACACGACACCACTTATCCATTACATCAGCTGTCTCCTGTCATGTCAACCCAACATGACACCACTTATCCAATACATCAGCTGTCTCCTGTCATGTCAGCCCAACACGGCACCACTTATCCAATACATCAGCTGTCTCCTGTCATGTCAGCCCAACACGACACCCCTTATCCATTACATCATCTGTCTCCTGTCATGTCATGTCAACCCAACCCAACACGACACCACTTATCCAATACATCAGCTGTCTCCTGTCATGTCAGCCCAACACGACACCCCTTATCCATTACATCAGCTGTCTCCTGTCATGTCAGCCCAACACGACACCCCTTATCCATTACATCAGCTGTCTCCTGTCATGTCAGCCCAACACGACACCCCTTATCCATTACATCAGCTGTCTCCTGTCATGTCAACCCAACCCAACACGACACCCCTTATCCATTACATCATCTGTCTCCTGTCATGTCAGCCCAACACGACACCCCTTATCCATTACATCATCTGTCTCCTGTCATGTCAACCTAACCCAACACGACACCACTTATCCAATATATCAGCTGTCTCCTGTCATGTCAGCCCAACACGACACCCCTTATCCATTACATCAGCTGTCTCCTGTCATGTCAACCCAACCCAACACGACACCCCTTATCCATTACATCAGCTGTCTCCTGTCATGTCAGCCCAACACGACACCCCTTATCCATTACATCAGCTGTCTCCTGTCATGTCAACCCAACACGACACCCCTTATCCATTACATCAGCTGTCTCCTGTCATGTCAACCCAACTAGACATCCCTTATCCATTACATCAGCTGTCTCCTGTCATGTCAGCCCAACACGACACCCCTTATCCATTACATCAGCTGTCTCCTGTCATGTCAACCCAACACGACACCCCTTATCCATTACATCAGCTGTCTCCTGTCATGTCAGCCCAATACGACACCCCTTATCCATTACATCAGCTGTCTCCTGTCATGTCAGCCCAACACGACACCCCTTATCCATTACATCATCTGTCTCCTGTCATGTCAACCCAACTAGACATCCCTTATCCATTACATCAGCTGTCTCCTGTCATGTCAGCCCAACACGACACCCCTTATCCATTACATCAGCTGTCTCCTGTCATGTCAACCCAACACGACACCCCTTATCCATTACATCAGCTGTCTCCTGTCATGTCAGCCCAACACGACACCCCTTATCCAATACATCAGCTGTCTCCTGTCATGTCAACCCAACACGACACCCCTTATCCATTACATCAGCTGTCTCCTGTCATGTCAGCCCAACACGACACCCCTTATCCATTACATCATCTGTCTCCTGTCATGTCAATCCAACCCAACACGACACCACTTATCCAATACATCAGCTGTCTCCTGTCATGTCAGCCCAACACGACACCCCTTATCCATTACATCAGCTGTCTCCTGTCATGTCAACCCAACACGACACCCCTTATCCATTACATCAGCTGTCTCCTGTCATGTCAACCCAACTAGACATCCCTTATCCATTACATCAGCTGTCTCCTGTCATGTCAGCCCAACACGACACCACTTATCCAATACATCAGCTGTCTCCTGTCATGTCAACCCAACCCAACACGACACCACTTATCCATTACATCAGCTGTCTCCTGTCATGTCAACCCAACACGACACCACTTATCCAATACATCAGCTGTCTCCTGTCATGTCAGCCCAACACGACACCCCTTATCCAATACATCAGCTGTCTCCTGTCATGTCAGCCCAATACGACACCCCTTATCCATTACATCAGCTGTCTCCTGTCATGTCAGCCCAATACGACACCCCTTATCCATTACATCAGCTGTCTCCTGTCATGTCAGCCCAACACGACACCCCTTATCCATTACATCAGCTGTCTCCTGTCATGTCAGCCCAACCCAACACGACACCCCTTATCCATTACATCAGCTGTCTCCTGTCATGTCAGCCAAACCAATGTCTTTCAATCACACTCCTTTCAGACGATTTGACAAAATGTATCAATCAACATGGGATTATCCAACAGTGTCCTAATGATATACACAACCTGTGACCATTTTTTGGTAATATACATCATCAATTTGACTATAGGGTGATAACCCACTTTGTCAATGTCATTGTAGAATATATCAACCTTAAATTCTTCAGATTGGAATAGTTGTGAACTATAGTTCTCTGGTTGTCTTTCCCTGCGTACTCAGATAACTGGAATCCTTATAGAGTGCTCTCAATTATCTTGACTTATCCCATATAGCCACTAGAGGGAATCACCTTAACAAGCCATTGCCTTCCTCCCTGACTCGTCTCTTTCATTCTATTTGCTCAGTCACCCAACTATACATGTACTGCCTGGCCCACCAATGCAAAAACATCTTCTTCTCTCTATGTGCTGTTGTTTGGCATAAACATTGCATGTCAAATGTATAACGTGTAGGTCCGTTGCAGCAGGACGATCTTGTACTATGGCTTCTCTCAGGGCATGAGAACATTGGAGGCGTGGATTTAAAAAAAGAACAACATGGTCCTGGGTGGGTGGTCACATGGGCACAAATATTATAGTTAGTGACGGGCCCTGAAGATTTCACTTCGGCATGTTCAAACAAACAGAGAGAGAGAGAGAGAGAGAGAGAGAGAGAGGAGACACACTGTTAGGCAGAGATTGAGAGCACAAAACAGCGCCTCGCCTCTCCTCTCCTCTGCACCGTTCAGGACTTGAGAGCTGGACTTGGCGAGAAAATTGAGAGAGAGAGGGGTGGGAGAGAGAGAGAGAAATAGCGAGAGTGAGAAAAACAGAGAGGGGGGGGGGGGGAAAGTGAGACATAGAGAGCGAGAGAGAAAAGAGAGAGGGAAATAGAGAAATAGGGGGAGAAAAAGAGAGAAATAGAAAGAGAGAGAGAGAAATAGGGGGAGAAAAAGAGAGAAATAGAGAGGGAGAGACAAAGAGATGAGAGAGCGATGAGAGAGAGAGGGGGGGAAGAAAAGATAGAGATCGAGAGGAGAGAGAGATGAAAAAAAGAGGGAGAGAGAGGGAGACTGCACAGAGAGAGAAATAGAGAGAGGAAAAAAAGAGGGAGAGGGAGAGAAATATATATAGAGAGAGAGACAAATTGAGAAAGAGGGCGAGAAATAGAGTGAGAGGAAAAAGAGAGAGAAAGAAAGAGAAACAAGAGAGAAAGAGAAAAAAGAGAGAGAAAGAGAGAGAGAAATAGAGAGAAAAGAGACAAATAGAGAGAGAGAAAAAGAGGAGGGAGAGAGAGAAAGAGAGATATAGAGAGAGAGAGTGAAAGAGAAAGAGAGAGATAGAGAAAGAGAAAAGAGAGAGAGAGAGGGGGGGGCAGAAAGTGAAAAAGAAAGAGAGAAATAGAGAGAAATAAAGGAGAGAGAGAGAGAGAGAGTTCTGCTATGTGTGTGGTCTGAATACCTCCAGGCTTTTTTTGGGGTGAGTGTGTGTGTGCCCTTCCTGGGCCCAGAGAGGGAGGGGGAGGGGGAGGAGGGAGAAGTGGGAGGGAGAAAGAGAGGAGCCTGCACAATAAGGGAATGTTTGCCTTTGCTTGAGTATGAATGCGGGTCAGCGAGTTGGTCTTTTATGTGGAATAAGCAAGCAAACACTGGCATGTTTTGCCCTGCCGTTAAGAGATTACAGTGTATTTTGCAAATATATCAGCTTCCCACCAAGCAACGTAATGCTTTTCACTGGCCTGTCAACCTGAGAGAATGGAGCCTTTTCTTCATCACACGCACATACACACGAGACACTTCTAAAAAGTGTGTGTGTGTGTGTGTGTGTGTGTGTGTGTGTGTGTGTGTGTGTGTGTGTGTGTGTGTGTGTGTGTGTGTGTGTGTGTGTGTGTGTGTGTGTGTGTGTGTGTGAGAGAGGAGAAAGAGGGAGAGAACGGTTATACATGTTTCCGTGCCTGTGTGTGTAGCATACCAGTAACAGCAATCAACGTTTGATCAGTCTTTGTTTTAGTCTCCAAAGCCTGCAGTTTTGTAGACAATATATGTTTCATAAACAGTATGGCAGGCCGCCCTTCCATGACCAACTCGAGTAGTTAAGTGATTGCAAAGTTACCATCAAGTTTTTGTCTCAGTCACATACCAACTTCTCATGTGTTTCCAGTTTTAACGTCACATGCACAAGTACAGTGAAATGCCTTTCTTGCTAATTTAAAACCCAACAACGCAATAATCAATAACAATGTATTACTAGAAAAAAAACTAGAAAAAAACACAAGAAATAAGAATGAGAAATAAGAAATACACAATAAAGTAACTATACTAGATAGAGGGAATACTTGAAAAGTCAGTTACAATACCATATTTACATGTGCAGGGATACTAGAGTGATAGAGTTAGGTATGTATACATGTATAGTGGTTAAGGGGACTAGGCAACAGGATGTAAGATCAACAGAGTAGCAGAAGCTTGCATGTGAATGGGTGTGCGGGAGTGTGGAGTCCGTAGAAACGTATGTGCATGTTATGTGTGAGTTAGCAGATGACGGAGTGAGTGTTTGTGTCTTGGAGTGACAGTGTGTGTAGGGCCCTGTGAGTGTGCACAGAGAGGTCAATAAAGATACAAGGTCAACTCGGACGTGTAGCTATTTTGTTAGCTATTTACCAGCCGTATTGCTTGGGGATAGAAGCTGTTCAAGAGCATGTTGATGACAGACTTGCACCTGGTACCTCTTGCCGTGTGGCAAGAGAGAAAATAGTCTGATCTTTGACGATTTTCCTGGCCTTCTTTTCACACTTCCTGATATAGAGGTCCTGGATGGCAGGGAGCTCTGCCCCGGTAATGTATTGGGCCGTCCGCACAACCCTCTGTAGCGCCATGAGATCGAGGGGGGCGGTATTGCCATACCAAGCAGTGATGCAGCCGGTCAATATACTCTCAATGGTACAGCTGTAGAACCTTTTTAGGATTTGAGGGCCCATGCCAAACTTTTTCAACCTCCTGATTTGGACACCGAGGAACTTCAAGCGGTCTACATGCTCCACTACCGCCCTACCAATGTCAGCGTGGTGGAGGTGATGTTGCCCTCACCCCCTGGGGTCGGCCCGTCAGAAAGTCCAGGATCCAGTTGCAGAGGGAGGTGTTCAGTCCCAGAGTCAGTATTCCACAATATACCAGAGTACCCTTGTATACCAGATACCAGGTGTTCAGTCCCAGAGTCAGTATACCACAGTAGCACAGTATTCCATAGTACCAAAGTATACCAGATACCACAGTATACCATAGTACCACAGTATACCAGATACCACAGTCTACCATTGTACCACAGTATACCAGATACCACAGTATATCATAGTACCACAGCATACCAGATACCACAGTATATCATAGTACCACAGTATACCAGATACCACAGTATACCATAGTGCCACAGTATACCACATACCACAGAATATCAGGTTCCACAGTACGCCAGTTCACAGTATACCAGAATACCTGATACCACCGTATACCAGATACCACAGTATACCATAGTACCACAATATAGCAGATACCACAGCATACCAGAAACCACAGTATAACAAATACCACAGAATACCATAGAACCACAATATATCAGATACCACAGTATACCAGATACCACAGTATACCAGATACCACAGTCTACCATAGTACCACAGTATACCAGATACCACAGTATATCATAGTACCACAGTATACCAGATACCACAGTATACTATAGTGCCACAGTATACCACATACCACAGAATATCAGGGACCACAGTATACCAGATACCACAGTATAACATAGTACCACAGTATACCAGATACCCCAGTATACCATAGTACCACAATATAGCAGATACCACAGCATACCAGATACCATAGTATAGCATAGTACCACAGTATACCAGATACCACAGTATACCACATACCACAGAATATCAGGGACCACAGTATACCAGATACCACAGTATAACATAGTACTACAGTATACCAGATACCACAGTATACCAGATACCACAGTATACCATAGAACCACAGTATAGCAGATACCACAGTATACCATAGTACCACAGTATACCAGATACCATACTCTACCATATTACTACAGTATACCAGATACCACAGTCAACCATAGTACCACAGTATACCAGATACCATACTCTACCATATTACTACAGTATACCAGATACCACAGTCTACCATAGTATCACAGTCGACCATAGTACCACAGTATACCAGATACCACAGTATACCAGATATCACAGTCGACCATAGTACCACAGTATACCAGATACGACAGTCTACCATAGTACCACAGTATACCAGATACAACAGTCTACCATAGTACCACAGTATACCAGATACCACAGTATACCAGATACCACAGTCTACCATAATACCACAGTATACCAGATACCACAGTCGACCATAGTACCACAGTATACCAGATACCACAGTCGACCATAGTACCACATTATACCAGATACCACAGTCGACCATAGTACCACAGTAGACCAGATACCACAGTCGACCATTGTACCACAGTATACCAGACACAACAGTATACCAGATACCACAGTCGACCATAGTACCACAGTATACCAGATACCACAGTCGACCATAGTACCACAGTATACCAGATACCACAGCCTACCATAGTACCACAGTATACCATATACCACAGTCTACCATAGTACCACAGTATACCAGATACCACAGTATACCAGATATCACAGTCTACCATAGTACCACAGTATACCAGATACCACAGTATACCAGATACCACAGTCTACCATAGTACTACAGTATATCAGATACCACAGTATACCAGATACCACAGTCTACCATAGTACTACAGTATACCAGATACCACAGTCTACCAGATACGACAGTCTACCATAGTACTACAGTATACCAGATACCACAGTATACCAGATACCACAGTCTACCATAGTACTACAGTATACCAGATACCACAGTCTACCATAGTACCACAGTATACCATAGTACCACAGTCTACCATAGTACCACAGTATACCATAGTACCACAGTCTACCATAGTACCACAGTCTACCATTGTACCACAGTCTACCATTGTACCACAGTCTACCATAGTACCACAGTATACCATAGTACCACAGTATACCATAGTACCACAGTCTACCAAAGCCTTTAGCAGATGTTCAGGTTTTGCACCAAATGTTCCAGACAGTCATATCTTAATAAGAATGCAGATTAGACTGTCACTGAATATTTGGTGGCAATGTAGTTTGCAGATCTGTGTATAGTGTATAGAGTGGATATGGTTGTAGTATGTTGCAGATTACTGTCATAATGCACTCAACAGGGACAGCCGTTAGACAGAATGGCCTCTGTGTGTGGACTGTGGAGGAAACTGTGCAGCCCGGCTTCTGCCTGGGCCTGTGTTTGCACAAGCTCCCCGTTAGTAACTATTCTCCAGCACAGCTATTTTTCTTCACTGTTGTAACACACAGACACATGTTCTCACGTGCACGCATGCACACACACACACACACACGTCAAACACGCAAAACCTTCAGCAGACCCCTGATAATTACTCATGCTCATTTAAAATTAACACTCGCTGCGGGCTCAGAGACATTTTCTGGCCATCGAGTGACAGAGTGTGTGTGTGTGTATCATTGTGTGTATTAGTGTGTAGATGTTGGCTGGGTCTCGCTCTCTGTGACCAAAAGGCCAAGGGACTGAGTCTGGTCCGTTCGGAACAGAGGCTATACATGAATTCACAGTGGTATACCCTACGCATAGTGAACCTGCCTTCTTGTTAAACAAAATAGTGATTAGGGTTAAAAAATGTGATTGGGGTTAATCAGTCATCTGTCTGAGAGCAGGACTGGAGTCTTTCCCACTCTGGACCAGAGAATCAGACCACACCAGGCAAACTAAGACCAACAAACTGCTATTTGACTACTTTTAGTATGTTAACTTAGGCTACTGTTTGATTGAGATTAGTCGAAGCATCACCGAACAAGTGCATTTTTGCTGTTTCAAATCTATTTGCCTGTGAGTCACAAGTGGTACTCTACATGTGCTGTACAAGTCCACACAGTATTGTGGTGCAGTTTCCATGTCCTAACCCATTATGGCCTGGCACCTTCGAACAACTCACAGTCTGTCCTACCTCTACTGCAAACCTTGTACAACCATCCGGAAGTCTTGCAAGCCTACATTCTGTTTCGCTAAATGGACTCAGCAGCGGTAATCAGTCTGGTAATTACGAGGCTACACCTCTACACCTAAAAAAAACCTGGCTACATCCACACATCTTAAATCTAAATCCAAACTTCCAATCATATGATTTGAAATGAGGTCGGAGATGATGGCATCTGCTGAGTGAATGCATGAAGGCACAAAGTGTTTACTTAGCTAAGATTTATTCCTCGGAAACACAGCATGTGTTCTGTCCGTCACCGCCTTCCGCCCCATAAGACCCAAGCTCTTAGCAGGATGTCCTGTCTGACAGATAGAAATAATTAGTTTCATTACTCTCACACACACACACACACACACACACATGCATACGCACACACGCACAGGCACACATGCGCACACAAACACACATGTGCATGCGGACACACACACACACACACACAGTCACCATTCATCTTGCCTTATCCACTCCACTCTGCCCTTCAGACAGACAAAGGAGGCGTTCTATACTGTAGCTCTGCAGGTGTTGCTGCTGTTTATTTCTCAATCATAATCCAGTCCTTAGTTTAATCCCGTGTTTAATAAATGGTGGGTCGGGAGTGGAATGCGCTGGTCGGTCATGTCATGAGGAGAGGAGGTCCAGAGGTGAGAGGGGTAGTACAGAGAGTGGGCATGGAGGGGGGAGGGTGTGTGCAGAGGTGACATGTGACATGGGAGTTTAAAGGGGGTCATCCATGTTGGGGGCTGTGTCTCTGTGTCCAGACTGGACTGGGCTGCTGAATAGCTCCAGGGCCCCATCTGATCTGTCACCAGATGAAAGGTGTTGAGTACACACAGTAACTGGTCAGGAGCTGAGTGGACGACATTATTCTAGGCACTATTAGTAGGTGCTGTTCAGATCCGTTCAGCTGTAGACAACCTTTCGCCAAAATTCATTGGTTTTCCAGAATTTCCCGGTTGGAGGATTCCCAGATTTCCTGCTGATTCCATCCTGATTCCAGAAATTATCCAAGCGGTATTTCCGGAAAACAAGGGCATTTTGGGAAAGATACTGAAATTTTGCAACCCTAAATTAAAGTACTTGCTATCAGAAACAGTATTTGTTTTTAGCTCACAACTGACTATTTACACATCTTCCAGTCAGATTCAGATGAAGGGAATTGCATTTGCATGGTGAGTCTGAGCTGAATTTCAGGCATCTGGGCTCATATTCCTGTTACATGGACCACATATCTTAAAGAGAGTTTATATAGAGTGGTGAGGTTTTCACCCAAGGTGCATTCCCATCTAGACGCTCAGCCCAGCCCAGCCCAGCCCAGCCCAGCCCAGCCCAGCTCAGCTCAGCTCAGCTCAGCTCAGCCAGAGAGGAGACATACAGGTGTATGTGGGAGGCAGTAGCATGTGTGCGGTCAGATCCCACGTTTACACACCAGTCTGTAAGTAGAGAGCCTTACCGGAACTATCCACAGTCCAAGAATGTTTATCATAATCTGTTAAATATAATGATGGGTTGGATTGTCTCCATGAATTAAGGCATTTCCCATAAAACACAGAGAAGGACCTTTCCCTGAAGGAATTTTTGGGCTTTTGGGCTCCCCGTCGGACGGTTAGTGCATGTCTCTGCGGCATTTAACTATGCCCTGTATATGTGTGACATTTTACTGTCTCCAAACCACAGGCCGGAAACCCTTCTGACATTTTTTTGTCAGACGTAGAAATTGCCACTCTGTTCCATTTCACGTCTCTTTATTGAACGCTGTGGCTGCGCACCATAATAACAAAACAAAAAGCAAGGAAACATATACACAAGAAAATCTTTCCTTTATCATCTCTTACTGTAAAAGCCACAGTGCAGCAGCACGGCTTATTACAAATGACATAAAATACAGTGCCAGTCAAAAGTTTGGACACACCTACTCATTCAAGGGTTTTTATTTATTTTTAATATTTTCTACATTGTAGAATAATAGTGAAGACATCAAAATTCTGTAATTACACATATGGAATCATGTAGGAACCCAAAAAGTGTTAAAACAACAAATTAAAATATATTTTCTATTTGAGAATCTTCAAAGTAGCCACACTTTGCATGATGACAGTTTTGAACAATCTTAGCATTCTCTCAACCAGCTTCACCTGGAATGCTTTTCCAACAGTCTTGAAGGAGTTCCCACATATGCTGAGCACTTGTTGGATGCTTTTCCTTCACTCTGCTGTCCAACTCATCCCAAAACATCTCAATTGGGTTGAGGTCAGGTGATTGTGGAGGTCATCTGATGCATCACTCCATCACTTTCCTTCTTGGTTAAATAGCCCTTATACAGCCCGGAGGTGTGTTGGGTCATTGTCCTGTTGAAAAACAAATGATAGTCTAATTAAGTGCAAACCAGATGGGACGGCGTATCGCTGCAGAATTCTGTGGTAGCCATGTTGGTTAAGTGTGTCTTGAATTCTAAAGAAATCACAAACAGTGTCACCAGCAAAGCACCCCACACACCAACACACCTCTTCCTCCATGCTTCACGGTGGGAACCACACATGTGGAGATCATCCATTCACATACTCTGCGTCTCACAAAGACGCTGCATTTGGAACAAAAAATCGTAAATTTGGACTCATCAGACCAAAGGACAGATTTCCACCGGTCTAATGTCCAATGCTCGTGTTTCTTGGCCCAAGCAAGTCTCTTCTTGTTATTGGTGTCCTTTAGTAGTGGTTTCTTTGCAGCAATTCAACCATGAAGGTCTGATTCACGCAGTCTCCTCTGAACAGTTGATGTTGAGATGTATCTGTTACTTGAACTCTGTGAAGCATTTATTTGGGCTGCAATTCCTGAGGCTGGTATCTCTAATGAACGTATCCTCTGCAGCAGAGGTAACTCCTGGTCTTCCTTTCTTGTGGCGGTCCTCATGAGAGACAGTTTCATCATAGTGCTTGATGGAGTGTGCAAAGCTTTCATCAATCAATCAAATGTATTTATAAAGCCCTTTTTACATCAGCCGATGTCACAAAGTGCTATACAGAAACCCAGCCTAAAACCTCAAACAGCAGTGCAGATGCTGAGGCACGGTGGCTAGGAAAAAACATCATCAAGGCAAAGGGTGGCTACGTTGAATATATTTGAATATAATATCAAATCTTTTTTTGGTTACTACATGATTCCAACTGCTTGTGTGCAAGCGATATGAGATGTTCTCCAGTGCACTGTAGACCTGTTTTACATACAATCAACTTGGGCTTTCTCCTCTCCATTCTACAAGAAAATTGTCTACAAACAATAGCCTGCTGGCTTCCCAATCAGAGATCGAGAGAGTCTAAAATATGAGGCAGAGCACACCCAGACGTGGTTCTCTTGATGCTAATTATGTTTGTCTTGTTTTTCAAATACAGCACTGTACATACTCCTCGTTTTCAAGTTGTTTTTCCTCCTCAAATCTACAGTTGAAGTCATAAGTTTACATACACCTTAGCCAAATGCATTTAAACTCAGTTTTTCACAATTCCTGACATTTAATCCTAGTAAAAATTCCCTGTCTTAGGTCAGTTAGGATCACTACTTTATTTTAAGAATGTGAAATGTCAGATTAATAGTAGAGAGAACGATTTATTTCAGCATTTATTTATTTCATCACATTCCCAGTGGGTCAGAAGTTTACATACACTCAATTAGTATTTGGTAGCATTGCCTTTAAATTGCTTAAACCTGTTATGGCTGCTGTCCCCGTACAGGGACCAACATCAGGGGAAATGTGACAACTATACAATTTCGTAACATTAAACATTCTTGAAAATGTAAGTGTCTTACACCCTTCAAAAGATTAGAATCTTGGTAATCAAACTACGTTTTCCGATTTAAAATAGCTATTACAGAGAACAAATCCCATGCTTTTGTTTGAGAAGAGCAATCAAGAACAGAAACATTTTCCGCCATGACAGTTTTTACACATTTACATCTGAAGGTAAAATTATGACTTACATTCTGATATCTTGCACTTATTTCTCTTCCTGAGTATCCCATTGATCAAATGAAGTGCCGTTTTCTTTGATAAAATCAATTTTTATAGCCTAAATCTAAACATTTTGTAAACTATTTGTGCAGTTAATTCCATCTCTATCAATTTTTTACGGAGCATTCAGCATGATTCGCCCCTGTAAACAATCGTTTATTTCGTCATGGTGGGTTTCAGTGCATTCCTCTGGATGTTTGCAACACAGTCAAACAATGTTGTTTTTTTTGCAAGGGAGAATTGACTGAAGTGAGCTGATTTGAAGACAACGGTAAATGACTAATAATTTTAGCGAAGCTTCATTGATTGACTATATTTCTGCCCAATGACCACTGATCTTCTTGAAATCTAGCTGGGTAGATAGCCAATGAGCTGAGGTAAACGCAGGTATGTAATGGTTTGGGGTTGGACAACAATTCCTTGGTTGTAATCGCACACGCAGGGAAATCCATTTTTTGCCTTGACGATCAGAGGGGTTGCTGTAAGGCTTTTTACACGCAGCTGTATTTCAACGATTTCATTGAAGATATCTTGGCGAATACTTCATGTAAAGCGGAGTCAAACTCTAAAGTAAAAGTGAAAGTGAGACAGATTTTTTGTTTGAGGAATCTTGGAGTGTTATGATTCAAACGAACTGAGGAGCTGTTTCTGCAAGGACAGGACGTACTTCTGGATGGGTACGTGCTAATGCCGTTTTATGAAATATAAAAATATATATATATTATATATTTAAAAAAAAATGTTTTTTAGGTTTTTTTTGCAATGAAATGTGTAGTTTGTTTTTGTCTGTGTGTTGGTTTGTTTGGGTGTGTGTGTGTGTATATATATATATATATATATATATATATATATATATATATATATATATACACACACACATATATATATATATATATATATATATATATATATATATATATATATATATATATACACACACACATATATATATATATATATATAACAATGGCCGGAGTTGAATGGAACACCTTAGTGACTGTTCCCTCTGCTCTATACAATCAATACATATCTGTTTATTTTATGTGATGATAAAAGGCTCATACAATACAAATATTTTTTAATGTTTTCTTTCACAGTGACAGCGACTCCGACTGGGAGGCCCCGGTGCCAAGCTGCCCGCTCTACCTGTGCCCCCAGTGGTGTTCATATGCCACAGTTCATTACTGCAGGCATGACTGTGCCTCAAAGCCAAAAGGGCACAGCATGGAGGAGTCGTTGTGTTCTGTGTCGCATGAAATGCACCACTTGTTCAGTTTGCCTCTGCTTTAAATCAGAAAGAGACTGCTATGGGACATGGCACAGGCAACAAAATATTATGACGAGAACTTCCAAGGGGTGTGTACAGTATTTTTTAAATATTTATTTTCAAATATTTTTTTAAACATTTTTTGTGTGTGTGTGTGTTAGAATTGCTTTTTGATATGTTGTATATAGTTATTTGCACTGCTGTATATACGTATAGGTCATTTCACCAATTCAGCCACTTGGGTACATTTGGGCAACTTGTGTGGGACACCTGGGTGACTTCATGCTAAATGTCATGTAGCTCACCCATTCCTGAAGTTATCAGTCTCAAACTTTGCACACCTACAGTTGCCCTCTTGTGTTATCCATCAAAATTATTATTATCTCCAGCATCCTATCTGACTGTGTTGCTATTCTAGTACATGTGAAAGATGATGCTACAACAATAAAAAACAGAAAACATATGCTCTTTCTTTCTCTTTTCTTCCACCAGATCTACTGTGTTATATTCTCCTACATTCAATTAACATTTCCACAAACTTCAGAATGTTTCCATTCAAATGATACCAAGAATATGCATAATATGCGCTAGGCCAATTGTGCGTCGCCCCACGGACCTCCCGGTCGCGGCCGGTTACGACAGAGCCTGGGCGCGAACCCAGGGACTCTGATGGCACAGCTGCAGTACAGCACCCTTAATCACTGCGCCACCCGGGAGGCCCCAAGTTGGGTGAATTTTGACCCATTCCTCCTTGCTCGCACACGCTTTTTCAGTTCTGCTCACACATTTTCTATAGGATTGAGGTCAGGGCTTTGTGATGGCCACTCCAATACCTCGATTTTGTTGTCCTTAAGCTATTTGGCCAACACTTTGGAAGTATGCTTTGTGTCATTGTCCATTTGGAAGACAAATTTGCGACCAAGCTTTAACTTCCTGACTGTCTTGAGATGTTGCTTCAATATATCCACATCATTTTAATTCCTCATGAAGCCATCTATTTTGTGAAGTGCACCCGTCCCTCCTGCATCAATGCAGTCCCTCCTGCAGCAAAGCACCCCCACGACATGATGCTGCCACCCCCGTGCTTCACGGTGGGGATGGTGTTCTTCAGCTTGCAAGCCTCCCATTTTTTCCTCCAAACATAAGGATGGCATTATGGCCAAACAGTTCTATTTTTGTTTCATCAGACCAGAGGACATTTCTCCAAAAAGTACAATCTTTGTCCCCATGGGCAGCTGCAAACCGTAGTCTGGCTTTTTTATGGCAATTTTGGAGCAGTGGCTTCTTCCTTGCTGAGCGGCATTTCAGGTTATGTTTATATAGGATTTGTTTTACTGTGGATATAGATACTTTTGTACCTGTTTCCTCCAGCATCTCCCAAGGTCCTTTGCTGTTGTTCTGGGATTAATTTGCGCTTTTCGCACCAAAGTTGGTTCATCTCTAGTAGACAGAACGTGTCTCCTTCCTGAGTGGTATGACGGCTGCGTGGTCCTATGGTGTTTATACTTGTGTACTATTGTTTGTACAGATGAACGTAGTACCTTCAGGCTTTTGGAAATTGCTCCCAAGGATGACTTGTGGAGGTCTTGGCTGATTTCTTTTGATTTTCCCATGATGTCAAGCAAAGAGGCACTGAGTTTGAAGGTAGGCCGTGAAATACATCCACAGGTACACCTCCAATTGACTCAAATGATGTCAATTAGCCTATCAGAAGCTTCT
>NC_034176.2:39422862-39470362 GCF_002021735.2 Oncorhynchus kisutch
TTCACCCGATCTCCTCTCCCTCTATCATTCACCCTCTCTCTTCCCCTCTGTCATTCACCCTCTCTCCTCTCGCCTCTATCATTCACCCTCTCTCTCGCCCTCTGTCATCACCTCTCTCTCTCCTCTCTGTCTTTCACCCTCTCTCCCTCTGTCATTCACCCTTCTCTCCCCACTGTCATTCACCCCCTCTCCCCTCTGTCATTCACCCTCTCTCCCCCTCTATCATTCACCCTCTCTCCCCCCTCTATCATTCACCCTCTCTCTCTCCTCTATCATTCACCCTTTCTCCCCCTCGATCATTCACCCTCTCTCTCTCCCTCTATCATTCACCCCTCTCTCTCTCCCTCTGTCATTCACCCTCTCTCTCTCGCTCTGTCATTCACTCCGATCTCTCCCCCTCTATCATTCACCCTCTCTTTCTCCCTCTATCATTCACCCTCTCTCTTCCCCTCTGTCATTCACTCTCTCTCTCCCCCACTGTCATTCACCCCCCTCTCCCCCTCTGTCATTCACCCTCTCTCCCCTCTATCATTCACCCTCTCTCCCCTCTGTCATTCACCCTCTCTTTCTCCCTTTATCATTCACCCTCTCTCTTCCCTCTGTCATTCACTCTCTCTCTCTCCCTCTATCATTCACCCTCTCTCTTCCCCTCTGTCATTCACTCTCTCTCTCTCCCTCTATCATTCACCCTCTCTCTCTCCCTCTTTCATTCACCCTCTCTCTCTCCCTCTGTCATTCACCCTCTCTCTTCCCCTCTGTCATTCACCCTCTCTCCCCCTCTATCATTCACACTCTCTGTCCCCCTCTATCATTCACCCTCTCGCTCTCCCTCTATCATTACCCCTTTCTCTCTCCCTCTGTCATTCACCCCTCTCTTTCTCCTCCCTAGTCATGTCACCCTCTCCTCTCGGCCTCTGTCATTCAACCCCTCTCTTCTTCGCCATCTGGCATTCACGCCTCTCTCGCTCCCTCTGTCATTCACCCCCTCTCTCCCTCTGTCATTCACCCTCTCCTCTCTCCCCTCTGTCCATTCCACCCCTCTCTCCCCTCTGTCCATATCACGGCCTCTCTCTCTCCCTCTGTCCATTCACCCTCGTCTCTCCCCTCCTGTCATTCACCCCCCTCCTCCTCTCTCCCTCTGTCATTCACCCTCTCTCTCTCCCTTCTGTCATTCACGCCTCTCCCTCCCCCTCTGTCATTCACCCTCTCTCTCCCTCTCGTCATTCACCCTCTCTTATCTCCCTCTGTCATTCACCCCTCTCTCTCTCCCTCTATCATTTCACCCTCTCTCTTCCCCTCTGTCACTCACCCTCTCTCTCTCCCTCTGTCATTCACTCCTCTCTCTCTTTCCTCTGTCAATTCACCCTCTCTCTCTCCCTCTGTCATTCACACTCTCTCTTCCCCTCTGTCATTCACCCTCTCTCTCCCCCTCTATCATTCACACTCTCTCTCTCCCTGCTATCATTCACCCTTTCTCCCCCTCTATCATTCACCTCTCTCTCCCAACCTCTATCATTCCACACTCTCTTCGCCCTCATCATTCACCCTTCTCCCCCTCGTATCATTCACCCTCTCTCTCTCCCTCTATCATTCACCCTTTCTCCCCCTCTATCATTCACCCTCTCTCTCTCCCTCTATCATTCACCCCTCCTCTCTCCTCTATCATTCACCCTCTCTCTCTCCCTCTGTTCATTCACCCTCTCTCTCCCCCTCTATCATTCACACCTCTCTCTCCCTCTATCATTCACCCTTTCTCCCCCTCTATCATTCACCCTTTTTCTCTCCCTCTATCATTCACCCCTCTCTCTCTCTCTCCTCTGTCATTCACCCTCTCTCTCTCGCTCTGTCATTCCAAGCCGATCTCTCTCCCTCTATCATTCACCCTCTCTCTTCCCCTCTGTCATTCACCCTCTCTCCCCCACTGTCATTCACCCCCTCTCCCCCCTCTGTCATTCACCCTCCATCTCCCCACTGTCATTCACCCCCTCTCTCTCCCTCTATCATTCACCCTCTTTCTCTCCCTCTATCAATTCACCCTCTCTCTCCCTCCCTCTATCATTCACCCTCTCTCTCTCCCTCTGTCATTCACCCTCTCTCTCTCGCTCTGTCATTCACCCGATCTCTCTCCCTCTATCATTCACCCTCTCTCTTCCCCTCTGTCATTCACCCCTCTCTCCCCCCACTGTCATTCACCCCCTCTCTCCCCCTCTGTCATTCACCCTCTCTCTCCCCCTCTATCATTCACACTCTCTCTCTCCCTCTATCATTCACCCTTTTCTCCCCCTCTATCATTCACCCTCTCTCTCTCCCTCTATCATTCAACCCTCTCTCTCTCCCTCTGTCATTCACCCTCTCTCTCGCTCTGTCATTCACCCGATCTCTCTCCCTCTATCATTCACCCTCTCTCTTCCCTCTGTCATTCACCCTCTCTCTCTCCCTCTATCATTCACCCTCTCTCTCGCCCTCTGTCATTCACCCTCTCTCTCTTCCCTCTGTCTTTCACCCTCTCTTCCCCCTCTGTCATTCAACCCTCTCTCCCCACTGTCATTCACCCCTCTCTCCCCTCTGTCATTCACCCTCTCTCCCCCCTCTATCATTCACCCTCTCTCCCCTCTATCATTCACCCTCTCTCTCTCTCCTCTATCATTCACCCTTTCTCTCTCCCCTCTATCATTCCACCCTCTCTCTCTCCCCTCTATCATTCACCCTCTCTCTCTCCTCCTGTCATTCACCCTCTCTCTCTCGCTCTGTCATTCACACCGATCTCCCCCTCTATCATTCACCCTCTCTTTCTCCCTCTATCATTCACCCTCTCTCTTCCCCTCTGTCATTCACTCTCTCTCTCCCCACTGTCATTCACCCCCCCTCTCCCCCTCTGTCATTCACCCTCTCTCCCCCTCTATCATTCACCCTCTCTCCCCCTCTGTCATTCACCCTCTCTTTCTCCCTCTATCATTCACCCTCTCTCTTCCCCTCTGTCATTCACTCTCTCTCTCTCCCTCTATCATTCACCCTCTCTCTTCCCCTCTGTCATTCACTCTCTCTCTCTCCCTCTATCATTCACCCTCTCTCTCTCCCTCTATCATTCACCCTCTCTCTCTCCCTCTGTCATTCACCCTCTCTCTTCCCCTCTGTCATTCACCCTCTCTCCCCCTCTATCATTCACACTCTCTGTCCCCCCTCTATCATTCACCCTCTCGCTCTCCCTCTATCATTACCCCTTTCTCTCTCCCTCTGTCATTCACCCTCTCTTTCTCCCTCTATCATTCACCCTCTCTCTCTCCCTCTGTCATTCACCCTCTCTCTTCGCCTCTGTCATTCACCCTCTCTCGCTCCCTCTGTCATTCACCCTCTCTCTCCCTCTGTCATTCACCCTCTCTCTCTCCCCCTCTGTCATTCACCCTCTCTCCCTCTGTCATTCACCCTCTCTCTCTCCCTCTGTCATTCACCCTCTCTCTCTCCCTCTGTCATTCACCCTCTCTCTCTCCCTCTGTCATTCACCCTCTCTCTCTCCCTCTGTCATTCACCCTCTCCCTCCCCCTCTGTCATTCACCCTCTCTCTTCCCCTCTGTCATTCACCCTCTCTCCCCTCTGTCATTCACCCTCTCTCTCCCCCTCTGTCATTCACCCTCTCTCTCTCCCTCTATCATTCACCCTCTCTCTCTCCCTCTATCATTCACCCTCTCTCTCTCCCTCTGTCATTCACCCTCTCTCTTCCCCTCTGTCATTCACCCTCTCTCTCCCCCTCTATCATTCACCCTCTCTCTCTCCCTCTATCATTGACCCTCTCTCTCTCCCTCTGTCATTCACCCTCTCTCCCCCGCTGTCATTCACACTCTCTCTCCCCCTCTGTCATTCACCCTCCCTCCCCCTCTGTCATTCACCCTCTATCTCCCTCTGTCATTCACCCTCTCTCCCCCACTATCATTCACCCCCTCTCTCTCCCTCTGTCATTCACCCTCTCTCTCCCCCTCTATCATTCACCCTCTCTCTCCCCCTCTGTCATTCACCCTCTCTCTTCCCCTCTATCAATCACCCTCTCTCTCCCCCTCTGTCATTCACCCTCTCTCCCCCTCTGTCATTCACCCTCTCTCCCCCTCTGTCATTCACACCCTCTCTCTCCCTCTGTCATTCACCCTCTCTCTCTCTCCCTCTGTCATTCACCCTCTCTCTCTCGCTCTGTCATTCACCCGATCTCTCTCCCTCTATCATTCACCCTCTCTCTTCCCCTCTGTCATTCACCCTCTCTCTCTCCCTCTATCATTCACCCTCTCTCTTCCCCTCTGTCACTCACCCTCTCTCTCTCCCTCTGTCATTCACACTCTCTCTCTTTCCTCTGTCATTCACCCTCTCTCTCTCCCTCTGTCATTCACCCTCTCTCTTCCCCTCTGTCATTCACCCTCTCTCTCCCCCTCTATCATTCACACTCTCTCTCTCCCTCTATCATTCACCCTTTCTCCCCCTCTATCATTCACCATCTCTCTCCCCCTCTATCATTCACACTCTCTCTCTCCCTCTATCATTCACCCTTTCTCCCCCTCTATCATTCACCCTCTCTCTCTCCCTCTATCATTCACCCTTTCTCCCCCTCTATCATTCACCCTCTCTCTCTCCCTCTATCATTCACCCTCTCTCTCTCCCTCTATCATTCACCCTCTCTCTCTCCCTCTGTCATTCACCCTCTCTCTCCCCCTCTATCATTCACACTCTCTCTCTCCCTCTATCATTCACCCTTTCTCCCCCTCTATCATTCACCCTCTCTCTCTCCCTCTATCATTCACCCTCTCTCTCTCCCTCTGTCATTCACCCTCTCTCTCTCGCTCTGTCATTCACCCGATCTCTCTCCCTCTATCATTCACCCTCTCTCTTCCCCTCTGTCATTCACCCTCTCTCCCCCACTGTCATTCACCCCCTCTCTCCCCCTCTGTCATTCACCCTCTCTCCCCCACTGTCATTCACCCCCTCTCTCTCCCTCTATCATTCACCCTTTTTCTCTCCCTCTATCATTCACCCTCTCTCTCTCCCTCTATCATTCACCCTCTCTCTCTCCCTCTATCATTCACCCTCTCTCTCCCCCTCTATCATTCACCCTCTCTCTTCTCCTCTGTCATTCACCCTCTCTTGCGCTCAACCTCAACCTCACCCTCCCCTCCTCTCTGAGAAACAGTGGGGCCCTGTTGAGTTGGGTGTTTGAGTTGAGGTTTCAGACGATTAGTATTCACAGGAACAATCTGTCATGAGAGGGTATGTTTTTGACCAGAATGTGCCAATTTCAACCAATGGTCATGAATTAGCGAGGAGCTCTCTAAATGCCTGTAATGAGTGCATTGGGAATGTGTTGTAGCTTGGTGGCCGAGGAGCACATCAGGACATCTCTCTGCTCATGCTTATATTACAAATGTAACACCCTCATTCATTATCATAACTTCAAACTTCCAAATGTAAGCATTTTAGAGTTATATACTGTTTGCCTGGGTGCACATACACATGTATGCATTAAATTGCATCCACACACACACACACACACACACACGCCTTCCCCAGCTGTTCTGATGCACAACCGAACCATGCATTCCCTTGGTATCTCTGGAGAGGTACTAGATTGAGCTGTGTTTTGGCTAATTGGCCACTTTAGCTTGGATGACTTCATGGTGTTGTGGAGGAAACAAGCAGAAGATAACAGTGAGGGAGCATTGATGAAGACTCAGTCAACAGAGCTGATAAAAACATGGCAGCTTAGCTGAGGGCTATGTCAACACGGGCCACAGTCACATTGGTTTAGCTTCGACATCGGGATATGGTTCATTTAGCCCTTGATCTATTTCTCTCTGTGTCAAAGTGTATTGAGTAGAGGTCTTGGCACGTGTCGGTCCTGCGTGTGAGAATGACTCTTCACAACTGCCAAGTTGCTCCTCCTGAGACACACAAAGCAATCCAGTGTCCCTCGCAGCTGTGCAAATGGACGCTGCGTTTCCGCGACAACCCATGTAAACAAAGACAGGACTGATATGAACCAACTCACAAGATGTCTTTCTGTCCTTCTGTGTAACAATGGCGCTCTCCTCACACGGATGTAGACTACAGTGCGGCATATGAACCAGCGGAGCAGAGCCCAGACCTGTGTGTCCACATCCAGGGGAGACGTGATTCAGGTGGGCGTCTTCTTCTCATACACCCATTCCTCTATAGATGGATGTTCTGATGTGAGAGTTGGCATCGTGTGTTTTTAGGGACACCATGGACATCCCCCAAAAAAACAGACATGTGATGCTTTAATTGGTCCTGTTTTGCCATCAGGAACACCTCCGAATGGTTCTTGTATTATGAACACCGCTTAACACCGTTTCCTCACAATAGAAGCATTAGTCAGGAATTGTAAACTGTTACACGTGGCATGGGACGGTCACGAATACACCACTAACAATGTCTTTGTTTGGATGGTTTGCGTTTTATGACGAGCATCAACCTGTGAAATAGGTACAGTAGAAATGCAATGATGGCTAATACGTCTATGGTATATATATCATGGCTGCTGAAGAATGGAAAACTCGTGTATAAATCAGGCATAATTCAACTTGTTTAACATGGTTTTTCAGGATTGCTGAAGCTCCTGGTTTATGGGGTTGAATTCCATTCAGGAAGGTAACAGTTCCCGCCATTGTTAAGAGTCTTCCGAGAAGGAGGTCTCAGTTAACAAAGGCCTGGACAGCTTATGGGATTCCGGTTGTGTTTCTCATGTGTTCTTTCAATTCTTTATGTGTCATCTTTTCCAAAGGGCCTCACAGTAAGACTTACACCATTCAAACTGCATGGGGTCTCTCCTAGCTCTGACATGTCCCCCGTTAAGACCAATGGGCTCTCCCCCTCTTTACTTGAGTGAACTTGGAGAAAAATGAATCTGTTGCCCGGGCCTCTCTTGACGGAGCCATAGGTTTGATATTGGATTGTTTTGCTTATTTGTTGAGAGCCGTGTGTATACATTCAGAGAAGCACACGTTTCCTGTTCAGGTTGGGCGCTGAATTCACCTCCGAAAATGACAGTTTTGCAGGCCAGCTCCTAGAAACAGACCACAGCCTTGTCTAAATATTTCCCAGCTCCAACATGGTCTACTCCAGACCTTCAACACAGAGGGAGAAACCCAGGACTGCTGAGGAGAACTAATAAGAATCATCTTGGTGGGAGGAAATGTTGGAACATAACAAACTAAATTACAGTTAACAAAAATGAACTCTTAATCCCAGTATAAATGAGTGTATAACTAAACTACCATGTTTATTATACAAGTGACAAAATGAACTAATTCTACAACACTACGGCAGAGCCATGTCTTAAGTGTAAATCTAACAATGACTCAATAATGCATGCCTTCTGGGAATGCTATAAAGACCCAAAGTTAGGAAAGTTAGAAAATTAGCTCTCAGAAATATTCCAACGTAAATGTACTTTTAATCTGTCTGTCTGCATAGTTAAAGACATGGCATATGAGGGCGCAGTGTGATACCCGGTAGTTTGGGCAATACTTTTCTCGTCAATCATCTTGACAAAAACATACACTTAAAAACTGGAAATCAACCAACGAATCCTCCATTGTTCAAAGAATGGAAAGGCCAAAGTGCTTTATTACCTGGATGATGAAAGTGCGTGGGCGGCGAAGAGAAACAAAATGGTGCAGTTTGAAGCCAAGTGGTGGAGAGTGATGCGGGCGCTGGAGACGGGGGTGTGAGCAGGTGGGTTTTGGGCAGGTGCGATGTCGTTGATGTTTGTGTGTGCCTGTATGCTGTTGTTTGTATCTGTGTGTTTTGTGATGTTTTCATAAAATACTAATAACAAGAAAAATACTCTCGTCTCGGGAACCCATAACTAAATCCCTCGCTAACAGTCACCAGAGACCCTAACAACAATGACGTACCACAGATAAAGCAGTATCACCACCATCATCACATAACCCTCGTCCCTGCAAGTAGAAATATATCCACAGCTAATTTTCTCTTTCACAACACCCCCCCCCCCCTCCCCCCCAGCACCAGCATAACCAACTTAAGCATGCACACTCAATGCCAAACACACATGCTAAGGTGCCCTCTTCAACCAACCAAATATATCATTATTTTTATTTTTACATCAAGAACGCATGATTAGAGGTATACACTCAACAGGACTCTACATTGTGAAACACAAAAAAATTAACTCATATAAACTCTGACATACACCCTTTCCCAAAGAAGTGAATTCTCTCTTTAGCCCAAAAACCTAGTTAGCGTTTTTATGATTGAGTAGGGGCCCTTGTACTATTCCTTTAGTATCACATTACAGTGTATTGGAATCATTTTCTCCACTTGCTGTTGTGGAAGGGAGTACTCCAGCACTCCAGTGTGCTCTAAGCCGCTCTGATTGTGCACATAGCCACATGATGGCGGAGGAAATTGGGAGAGGTAAACAGAGTCCGGGCAGTGCTGTGAACTGTCAAACATCTTTGTGTGATTGACGACAACCTTGAGTTGGAACATAAACATCCCAGCAGGCACTCTGAACTCACCAGCCTCCCAGCCATAGGCCGGCCATAGGCAGCCGTTGGGGGGAAAAAGAGATACCTTCATGGCTGAGCAAATGGTATCTCCAGGAGAGCACTAGAGGAGGTCAGCGGAACGTTAGGCTGGGATAATATAAGACAGAGAGAGGCCTGTGTTTCATGCACACTAAATTCCACCCATGTGTAAAACATCTATCTACAGTTAGACTACTGTAGGCCTGTCTTTCCCTCACCAGAAATGCTGCTGTGAGACAAGCTTCATATAATGTAGGAGTTGTCTCTGGTATTTTTGGAATAAATGGAACACATCACAAGATCTTTATAACCATGAGCCTTCACTCTCAGGCGTCCATGTTCTTTGTTCTTTTTTTGGGTTGGAGAGAAAAAGAGCGGACATTCTTACTTAATTGGAATCTTGAATGCATTTGTTCCCAATAAAAAGGTGTGCTTTGTTTGCGTTCTCTCTCCTCTTTTTTTCCCCCCTCAGAGGCGTGCCTGTCTGATCTTACAGTGCCACTCTCCCAGCTATAGACTCAGGATAGCTAGCCAACACAGTTGTTGCATCTTGCCCCATTCATAATTTGTCAACTAAGAAAGCTGACTGATTCGGAACTAAGGGCGATATTCCTCACGTGTGCTCAGGTGCAGAATTTAAATACTGCTGCTGTTATGTTCCCGCAGATATCATCTCCCCCATCCCTTTAAAAGGTTATAGCAATTTGAAGAAAATATGGAAGTGCCATATTATTCTCAACAAACTATAGGCGCTAGAGGAATTGGAAATGAAAGAGTTTGAGGGCTCTATACTGTATGTACATTGGGGAGAACAAGTATTTGATACACTGCCGATTTTGCAGGTTTTCCTACTTACAAAGCATGTAGAGGTCTGTAATTTTTTATCATAGGTACACTTCAACTGTGAGAGACGGAACTTAAAACAAAAATCCAGAAAATCACATTGTATGATGTTTAAGTAATTAATTTGCATTTTATTGCATGACATAAGTATTTGATACATCAGAAAATCAGATCTTAATATTTGGTACAGAAACCTTTGTTTGCAATTACAGAGATCATATGTTTCCTGTAGTTCTTGACCAGGTTTGCAAACACTGCAGCAGGGATTTTGTCCCACTCTTCCATACAGACCTTCTCCAGATCCTTCAGGTTTCGGGGCTGTCACTGGGCAATACGGACTTTCAGCTCCCTCCAAAGATGTTCTATTGGGTTTAGGTCTGGAGACTGGCTAGGCCACTCCAAGACCTTGAGATGCTTCTTACGGAGCCACTCCTTAGTTGCCCTGGCTGTGTGTTTTGGGTCGTTGTCATGCTGGAAGACCCAGCCACGGCCCATCTTCAATGCTCTTACTGAGGGAAGGGGGTTGTTGGCCAAGATCTTGCGATACATGGTCCCATCCATCCTCCCCTCAATACGGTGCAGTCGTCCTGTCCCTTTTGCAGAAAAGCATCCCCAAAGAATAATGTTTCCACCTCCATGCTTCATGTTTGGTATGGTGTTCTTGGGGTTGTACTCATCCTTCTTCCTCCTCCAAATACGGCGAGTGGAGTTTAGACCAAAAAGCTCTATTTTTGTCTTATCAGACCACATGACCTTCTCCCATTCCTCCTCTGGATCATCCAGATGGTCATTGGCAAACTTCAGACGGGCCTGGACATGCGCTGACTTGAGCAGGGGGACCCTGCGTGCGCTGCAGGATTTTAATCCATGACGCCGTAGTGTGTTACTAATGGTTTTCTTTGAGACTGTGGTCCCAGCTCTCTTCAGGTCATTGACCAGGTCCTGCCGTGTAGTTCTGGGTTGATCCCTCACCTTCCTCATGATCGTTGATTCATTGATGCCCCACGAGGTGAGATCTTGCATGGAGCCCCAGACTGAGGGTGATTGACCATCATCTTGAACTTCTTCCATTTTCTAATAATTGCGCCAACAGTTGTTGCCTTCTCACCAAGCTGCTTGCCTATTATCCTGTAGCCCATCCCAGCCTTGTGCAGGTCTACAATTTTATCCCTGATGTCCTTACACAGCTCTCTGGTCTTACAGACCTCTACATGCTTTGTAAGTAGGAAAACCTGCAAAATCGGCAGTGTATCAAATACTTGTTCTCCCCACTGTATGTATCTCTGCCTCAGAATGAAAGCAACACCTGTAAAACATATGTGTTCATATTGTTCACAAGAGACTTGAATTTGGAATTTGAGAATGGACCTGGCACAACAATGTAAACGCGTTGGGCTTGACAAAATAATATATATGCGCTCGCACCATGTTGTCAAGAACTGTATAATCCACCTGCAAATCATAAGTAACTGAATGCACTAATATAAAATGTCCAATGTCCGTGAGCCAGCCATCCTCCCGCAGGGCTTGAAGCATGTGATTGGTTGATGAAGTCATTCTGAGAGACACTTGGCCAATTGCAAACTGACCCCTAACAGATAGTCTTCCCCCTAGTCACTCTGTGTAGCAGAGAGAAGCACTAACAACACATTATTTGCTCCACATTGTCATTTGATACAGGTGTAATTTTGGTGGGGGGACCGTATTGCATGCTTACGCTTACAGTAGGACCTCAAAGATACCACAGCAACAGTGTAGGGACATCGACATTTGGGAATGGCTTCTCCTTGACGGTGCTGGTAATGTGGTGGGAAGGTTTAAAGCTCATTCAGCCGAAAACGTCATGAATTTAACTTGAATTAGATGAATGAAGCCTCAAGATTTGAATTGTGATATTATTTGATCATGAAATTGCAGCAGTATCAACTTAGAACTGATGTCTCTAACCCTAACACGAGGGAAAAGGTTGACGAATGAGATGATCCCCTAGGTATTCCTGAGACTTACCCCATCTGACACATATTGGAACATGATGTTGAATAAAAAGGAAACATGTTCATGCTTGGATGAGAGTGTTGACATGTATGGATGAGAGTGTTGGCATGTATGGATGAGGGTGTTGGCATGTATGGATGAGGGTGTTGACATGTATGGATGAGAGTGTTGACATGTATGGATGAGAGTGTTGGCATGTATGGATGAGGGTGTTGGCATGTATGGATGAGGGTGTTGACATGTATGGATGAGAGTGTTGGCATGTATAGATGAGGGTGTTGACATGTATGGATGAGAGTGTTTACATGTATGGATGAGAGTGTTGACATGTATGGATGAGGGTGTTGACATGTATGGATGAGAGTGTTGACATGTATGGATGAGGGTGTTGACATGTATGGATGAGAGTGTTGACATGTATGGATGAGGGTGTTGACATGTATGGATGAGAGTGTTGACATGTATGGATGAGGGTGTTGGCATGTATGGATGAGAGTGTTGACATGTATGGATGAGAGTGTTGGCATGTATGGATGAGAGTGTTGACATGTATGGATGAGAGTGTTGGCATGTATGGATGAGAGTGTTGACATGTATGGATGAGAGTGTTGGCATGTATGGATGAGAGTGTTGACATGTATGGATGAGAGTGTTGACATGTATGGATGAGAGTGTTGACATGTATGGATGAGAGTGTTGGCATGTATGGATGAGAGTGTTGGCATGTATGGATGAGAGTGTTGGCATGTATGGATGTGAGTGTTGGCATGTATGGATGAGAGTGTTGGCATGTATGGATGAGAGTGTTGGCATGTATGGATGAGAGTGTTGGCATGTATGGATGAGAGTGTTGGCATGTATGGATGAGAGTGTTGGCATATATGGATGAGAGTGTTGGCATGTATGGATGAGAGTGTTGGCATGTATGGATGAGAGTGTTGACATGTATGGATGAGGGTGTTGACATGTATGGATGAGAGTGTTGACATGTATGGATGAGGGTGTTGACATGTATGGATGAGAGTGTTGACATGTATGGATGAGAGTGTTGACATGTATGGATGAGGGTGTTGACATGTATGGATGAGAGTGTTGGCATGTATGGATGAGGGTGTTGGCATGTATGGATGAGGGTGTTGACATGTATGGATGAGAGTGTTGGCATGTATGGATGAGGGTGTTGACATGTATGGATGAGAGTGTTTACATGTATGGATGAGGGTGTTGACATGTATGGATGAGAGTGTTGACATGTATGGATGAGAATGTTGACATGTATGGATGAGAGTGTTGACATGTATGGATGAGGGTGTTGACATGTATGGATGAGAGTGTTGACATGTATGGATGAGGGTGTTGACATGTATGGATGAGAGTGTTGACATGTATGGATGAGGGTGTTGACATGTATGGATGAGAGTGTTGACATGTATGGATGAGGGTGTTGGCATGTATGGATGAGAGTGTTGACATGTATGGATGAGAGTGTTGGCATGTATGGATGAGAGTGTTGACATGTATGGATGAGAGTGTTGGCATGTATGGATGAGAGTGTTGACATGTATGGATGAGAGTGTTGGCATGTATGGATGAGAGTGTTGACATGTATGGATGAGAGTGTTTACATGTATGGATGAGAGTGTTGACATGTATGGATGAGAGTGTTGGCATGTATGGATGAGAGTGTTGGCATGTATGGATGAGAGTGTTGGCATGTATGGATGTGAGTGTTGGCATGTATGGATGAGAGTGTTGGCATGTATGGATGAGAGTGTTGGCATGTATGGATGAGAGTGTTGGCATGTATGGATGAGAGTGTTGGCATGTATGGATGAGGGTGTTGGCATGTATGGATGAGAGTGTTGGCATGTATGGATGAGAGTGTTGGCATGTATGGATGAGGGTGTTGGCATGTATGGATGAGGGTGTTGGCATCTATGCATGAGGGAGTTGGCATCTATGGATGTGGGTGTTGGCATCTATGGATGAGGGTGTTGGCATGTATGGATGAGGGTGTTGGCATCTATGGATGAGGGTGTTGGCATGTATGGATGAGGGTGTTGGCATCTATGCATGAGGGAGTTGGCATCTATGGATGTGGGTGTTGGCATCTATGGATGAGGGTGTTGGCATGTATGGATGAGGGTGTTGGCATCTATGGATGAGGGTGTTGGCATCTATGGATGAGGGTGTTGGCATCTATGCATGAGGGAGTTGGCATCTATGGATGTGGGTGTTGGCATCTATGCATGAGGGAGTTGGTATCTATGGATGAGGGTGTTGGCATCCTATACACACAAATTCATTTAGGTAATCCCAATGTTTACGATATAATCTCCTTCAGGCTTTACTGGCATATTTTTACAATTTCTTACAGTTTTGCAAGGTGAGAGATTTCCCACAATAACCTGCAGTGCTTTGATGGAGCTATATAACCATATTGATAGGAAACGTGTCACTGTGAAAGTCTTTGGTGCTGAGAGCCATCCAGGCCTGTTTTCTTTACAGTTTTGGGCTAATCACGTGACAGGCAGGAGTCCTGCCTATTGAGAATGGGACCACCCACGTGGACTGGGCGCTGTGGGTTAATAGAAACAGGCATGTAATTGTGAACCTCTCCAACACTTAGCAGAATGCCTGCAACCAAGACGGTCGGATAAGGATTACGGCGCGCCTGGCTCTTTTTCCCCTTGATGATAAACAAAATATTTTCATATTCATCATAAGTAACAACTGTCGGAGTCGGAGGCGGATATTATTGGTTTCTCCAGACCGTTTTCCCCTGGATAGAGTATGGTAAGTGGCTGGCTGGCACGTCTACGAGCTGCCGTGGCCAAGGAGCGATTTGACAGCCCAGGTGTGAGATCTTGGCAAACACTCGCAGATTGAGAAATTGATATTTGTCCCACTAAGTGGTTACAGTAGATAATTACGGTATTATCGTGATTACTGCGGTCTGGTGTAAGATAATGATGTGTTGCCTGTCGATTAGTTTTAATGTCACATTTTTTAAATTTGATTTGACTTTTGATCTAGCACCATGATGCGCTTCATGCGTAATATACAGTAACGTAATTTGGACATTGTTCCTTTCACTAATATTTTAATTTCCCGCTGGACACAGACGTTAGTTCAACGTCTATTTTTTGTTTCCATTTGGTTGAGTTGTCAACTAATGTGAATTCAACGTGAAATCAACAAAAATGTGTCACCTTGCCATTGGTTTTAGGTTTAAAATTGTGTGAAAAAAATACGGAATTCCCTTCCATTGATGATTTTTGCAAATCCAATCAGTTTTCCGCATTGATTCCGCGTCCTCACACATTTTTTTTAATGACGTGGACACATCGTTGATTCAACCAGTTATCGACGTGGGTAGTGTGTGTTATTTTTTTGTAATTATCTACCAATGTGTCAGAACAATGTCACTGTGCGCCTATTTAGACAGCAATAAGCGATTGACATGACAGACAGGTAGGCCTAAATGTCACTCATATGAACCGACTACTGTTTCAAATATTTTTATTTAACACACACAATAATGCTGTATAGGTATACAAGACAGGCATACAATTCTTATATGATCCGACTACTAAATGTGTGGAAATATTGTGGAGTGGATAGTTATATTTTCATGATTACCTTACTTCGTCAACATGTCATTATTACTGATGGAAAAATTCTGCAAGTCACTGTATTGTGTGAAATGGTAAAATGCCTCCATTAGGCTGCATAAGTCCACTGCACTAAGTCTAAGTGCATAATGCTCCATGATTTAGCCTAGAGATAATCGGCTATAGGGTGTGGCTATAGCGTGTACCATTTAACCAGTTCAGATCCATTCAAGATGTCCGGTCTTATGCTGAATGAAGCGTTTGTGGTCAATTTCAATCAGGATGGCAAGAGACCATGCATACTATTTGCACATACAGTGGGCCTTCAATGCTATAATGTGAGCATGGTCCAAATTCTGGAGAACATAAGTGGTTGGGACAAAGTATGCCAATGTCTTTACTTTTCATAATGAACTAGAATCAAGCAACAATCTGTCAAATGTGTTACTAGTTAATTATACATAATCTCCTTGCAGGTGTGATGTCTGCATTAAATAACTGTGATGCGTTCCTACATACAAGTGTAGATCTTAATTTGATCACTTTTTTGATGTTGAGAATTTTCCTGCCCAGCAGGAAATGCAAACTTGAAGAGTATTCGAGATTTTAAAAGGCTTCTGAAGTTAGTAATTTCCACTTTAAAATGTCAGACTTTATTATCCATAACAAAATGTTTTATCAACCCCTACAAAGAAAATCCATGAATTATAATGTACGTAATAATTCATATTTCCTGTTGCTGGAGGATTATTTTCCTGTTGTAGCAAACTGGCTCAAATTAAGATCCTACATATGTTATTACACATGATACCTAACAACATGATACCTAATCACAAAGTGCCTCGGAGTAGGAGTCCTGATCTAGGATCAGGCACCCCTGTCTGATTCATAATGATCTAAAAGGCAAAACTGATCATGGATCAGAAGTCCTTTCCGAGACACTGTGAATACAGGCCCTGAAATGCATTTTGAAAGATGAAGATAACCGTTCGTTTTTTCTGTGACTGTTCACACAGTGCCCACAACCACAAGAGCAATTGTTGTTTTAATCATCAGACACTCATTGTTATTATAACGATTGAAAACATGTAATTTGATCTGACAGTGGCATGCACACATGACATCCACTAGGCCTGTTTATCTGCTGAATGAAAATAAAATACTTTCTTATGAAAGGATCCACTCTATTTTAAGATCCTCAAAAGTGTATTTGTTTATTTGAAAGTGGGCATGGCTAACACCAAAATTGTATGTTGATCCTTCCTGTTAGAAAGCACGTTTACCATGTTGTTTAGGCAAGGGAAGTCGACACAACGTAGGCCCATCATTTATCATTCATTTATTACATAACCTAGACCTAGCCTACCTCTCAAGTAATCTCTTCTACCGCCTCTTGCGTTATCTCTGAGGACATCACTTTTCTCAGCTCCTCTTTGGCGGTGACTGCAGAGTGACATTGAGACAGCGGGCATTGTTTGGCATGTATTTAGGCTACGCATCAGCACACGGCATAGAGCTAGAGCTAGGGAGAGACGGAGGCCCCTAAGACCATCCAGTTCAATAATAGACATATAAAATGTGTTTATACATATTAAATAGTCTAAGTGTATTAGCGTTATTAATATGTGTAGTGTATTCCAAGAAAGAGTAAGCCTCTCCAATTGTGCGCAATTACATACGCAACATGCGAAAACAAAAGTGTCAATAAGGTATATAATATCAGATTAATAGACTAACTGTAGATAGTATTGCTGATTTTACTGTTCATGTATTATTGTTTTTCTAAATGTGTATTTAATATTATAATATTTGTTAGGCTATCCACTAAACTGTCATTAGGGAACATTGAGACGAACTGAGATTTGGGACCTCCCCCAGAACCGCTGTAATTTGAGGCCAAACTACCACCATCAAGGCCTGTTGGGGAACAAATCTCAGTTAAAAAACTGCAGTTCTGACATTCCTCGAAACCCGTCAGACAAACAGGCTACATACTTCGCATTGGAAGTGTGTTTTCTACAAGAAATGCTGTTCCTTTTTGAAAACGATAAGCTCCTGTCTTGGTTGCGCGCAAACGCACAAGAGGGCTGGATTTCTGAAAGGCTCCCCTGAAGTTTGCGATGCACACACGAGGGTTTTCGGCTTGGGTGGTCGCTCTACTTTAGTGAGCTGTTGCTAAGCAGCTAATAATAGTCGTGTTTTCTGAGTAATTTTTGCCCTTCTGGAACCAATCAGATGCGAGAAATTCCGGCCATCTGACAGCCCTGGAGGCGGGATTTCGATTCCTTTAGCTTTTACCCCTCCTCCTCTGTCTCCAAATGGAGAGTGGTCTTTTTTCTCATCTATTGAATCTCAGAGTTTGCCGTGTTGCGCGGCCCAAGGGAAGACCACATAGAACACACAGAATGCTACGACCATCGAACGTTCCAAGCGGCAGTTTTGTAGATGGGAATCGATGTTTCCACTTTGCCTTTTAAGATAAATAACTTTTTTGAAGAGAAACGGTGAATGTGCGAAGCGGTGGAGACCTCCGGATCACGAAATGTTGGGATGGAAGGTGCAGACTTTGACTCGCCGTCTCCAACAGGAGTATGAAGTACTTTACGGGTGTGAGATCACCGAGAGTGAAACTTTGTTGCCTTGGGACATTACTACACGCTTTCGGGGAAATATTATAACGTGTAATAGCGCGAAGTCTCCGCAACATGGCCTCGGCTGCTAATGCCTCCTCCGAGCAGGAAAACAGGGACCCCGATCGGCCGAGGATAACGCGGAGGAACAGGGGGAACTATCGCACAACAGCGCCGGATTTGGAGTATTTGCAGCGACCAAGTTACTGCGATGCAGCTTTCGCCTTGGAGCAAATATCCGAGGTGCTTATTCTTTGACACGTTTGAGTGAAATTCTGTGGGTATGGTTCTACTATATAGTGAAACCGCCCAACTTTGTCAAGTCGCTAGGTAACGGGATAGCTACGGGACGGGCAGGGTAAGGGGAGATGGTGTAAACTAGAGCTATACCTTGTAGCCTATGTTGTGATTTACTATTCAAGAATGGTTATCTTTTCTCGCATATAGACTAATCCTTATCCGTTTTGGGAATATAGGCTACATATTGTAGTCTATAAATTGTAACTACCAATAATGGCAGGCTACACTACAGGCTACAACGTTTCAATAACGGTCGCGCAACATAGGCAACACGGTGTAGGCTATTCCCTACTTTTGCACAATTAAAATGTGCATAAAAGTTTAGGCCTATGTGTTTGCGAAACGGTCGTAAAATATGTTTAAACTGCCCAGACGTCTGTACGATATTATCTTTACTGTTCTCTTCTCCAAAGCAAAAATCCATGTGGCTGCCCTCTTCCGTTCACAAATATTGTCGTAGCCTCACTCCCTCGGTGATGGCTACTCCACTCCGATCACACAAGTAGCTCAATGGGAATGGAATTGTGTTGTGTGTGATTTTGCGGCAGCGTAAAAATCCACGTGCAGCCCTTGGTGGATCGCTATAATAATTCGATACGATGTATCGGCGTTACAACGTGTCACTGACAGCGAGCCTTGCTGCGCTTTCCCATCCTTGTCCGTCTGTCTGTGTGTGGTAAAAACAAAAAAGTAACGGACTATCCTATCGTCCAAAACCGCTGCTTACGTTGCTGGCTCGCCAACTTTATGTCTCTTTCCTCCCTCGACGTAGGAGGTCCAACCAAGTCCTCTTTTGGCCAGATAAACACGCCAACTCCTAGGTTCTTATTTAGAACAGTTAACATTGACGTACCTATTGAACTCACTTCACATATACAGTAGGCTATACAGGATAGCCTGCATATCAACAGCTCATGCATTATATAGAGAGAAGTCCGCAAATGAAGTGTTGACCTAGAACGACAAAAATTGCACCAATGTCATAACACGTTCATTAACATGGTTTATATGATATGATAACCGTGATGTCCTCTTCCCATAACGCTACACCCCATTGATCAATAATGATAGGCCTACATCTTTGATGTTTGGGGAGTAATATTTATGCGGACTTTCTCTTGTCTTGTCGCAGGGGAAGGCGACTGGAAGAAAAGCACCGCTGTGGCTGAGAGCGAAGTTTCAGAGACTCTTGTTTAAGTTGGGCTGTTACATACAAAAGAACTGCGGAAAGTTTTTGGTTGTGGGCCTCTTGATATTCGGAGCGTTCGCTGTTGGCTTACGGGCGGCGAATCTGGAAACCGACGTGGAGAAACTCTGGGTAGAAGGTAAGAAAAGTATTTATGATTTTGGACTTTTTATTTTGCATGTTGAATCGTCTTTCCTGTTAAACGTCTGGGAAGGGATAAGGTTGGGTGGGGTGGGGTGGAGAGGGTGGGGGGTCTTGGGGAAACTTGGGGAATTGTTTATTATATAGCAGCAGTTTGACAAGAGGCCAGGTTACAACTTCAACATATTTTTTTATTTCGTTTCATGTTATGGTTTTTGTTGCGTTGGATATGTTGAGTTAACGCTGCATGTGCGTAAAGAATGTTCACAGAGTAGCTCAACATTTTTCTTTAAGTTAAAAGAAAAGTTGTGATTAAGTTTATGAGAAGTTTTGGAGAAAGGAAATTTTGTCAAAGCCGCCATTTTGTGAGTGTGTGAGTGTGTGTGCGTCTGCCTGCCCCCAGCAGTTGAATGTGATCCGCGCACAGCTCGGAGACTGTGTGTGGTCCCGTTTTGGACAGCTCTCAACTTTCCAAAAAGATTTGTCTCCGGCTGAAGGAAAAAAGCGGAGTGCGGACAGAAACGCATGTTTACAAAAGTAGACCATCTGAAACTCAGGGCTATGCTATTCTTCTGAGTTATGCAGAGTATATTTTTGTTGAAAGGGGGTCTTTGAGTATGGATGGTGATTTTGGGGAAAGGGGGAGGGGCCGCGTTTTTTTCTTCCTTTGATCTGCATTCCAGTAGTTTAGGACGGTGGTATTTGAGTCACGAATAGGTCATCAATTCACTTTCTTTTGAAATGTGGGCGGTTTGAAAGAGATCATACTTGGGATTTACGATTGAAATCGTATTGCCTTTTTGGTCATGGTTGTTTATATCAAATATGTGACAGTATCTTTAGATATGTTTAGGTGGCCTGTGATTAGTGTAGCTACATATATGCCGTCAAATAGAATAACATTTAAGAAAAAGGGAAAATTAAATCAATTCAAATGAGCAGGGAATCATCCCGACAGATTTCTTTTTTTAAATGACCCCCTCCCATAGTTCCAGTTCTATAGCCACCCTTGTGAGCGTTTTTCAGTGTTTACAGAGAGCATGCTCATCTGTGATGCCAAAGCAGTTCAGCTCTGGAGGGTCGCTCAAGCTCCGACAAGCTTTTTCTGGTGCAGTATTCTATAACCTACTAGATGTATGTTACTTTAAAAGAACTGTCTAGGGTTTCCATATTTCAATGAAATATGACCTATAATGAATATGAAATACTTTTCCTCCCAAAAAGTGGTAATTAAGTATGTTGAAATGTATATTTTTTTGTGTGTTGGCATGGTATGGGCATACCCCAACAACAGAAGGTTGTGGGTGTAAACCAGTCATTAAAAATGTTCATGCTAGGAGACCGTTGATTGGCCAGATCAGCAAATGAGCCAACATGACATCATGTTCTATGAGGAAATATCAAGCATTTTTTAAATGTCTGTTTGAGATGCAAGTTTGAAGTGGGTTTTTTGAAAGTGTTTTTCTTCTTCTCCTGTTTATGCTTTGACCACAAATACGAGTATAGGATGAGTCAACAACGTTATTTGGGTATGCGTTATCAGAATATTCACTTTTCTGTGGACAGTTACTTTAAACAACAATAGGTTATTACTGTGTGCTAAAGATTTGGTTACGGAATGTTATTCGAAAGCATGTGGATTCTGTCAACAGTAGATTGTCTAATAAATCCCTTTAACATCAATGGCCAAATGCCTTTTCTGTTCTCATTATCCCGTCCCTACTCTTATAGTCTACTGAAGTTAGCTGACGTGTAGTTACAGCAATGGGATGTTAATAGAGCACAACAACATCAAGTGGTTTCTTCTTTCCAGGACCCATCCTAATGTTGCTCAGTTCCATGGCGATTCACACACAAACCTGTCAACAGAAGGTCAACTAGACAACAACACATCCACTTCACCACAGCGCATGCTTTTTCCAGGGTGACTGTCGCCTTTGCCCTATGTTATTGTTTCGTTGTGTCAAGGTGTCAGAGCCCATGGTCATCTACTGTAAGTAGTTTAGCCAAGTTTATTGGGATGACTGATGGCTGTGGTTTGCATGTGCACACAAGTGCATGAGAACACACACACACACACACACACACACACACACACACACACACACACACACACACACACACACACACACACACACACACACACACACACACACACACACACACACACACACACACACACACACACACACACACACACTATTCCCAGGTCTAGAGACGTGAGGGGTTCCAGATGCGGGTTGGGAGAGATGTGTTTGTTTAGATTAGACTGCACAGCTGAGGGATAGATTAGTACTGCCTGGTCAGTGGAGGGCTGTTCGGGGCTCGGCTCAGCACAGGGGAAACTGTGGCCCAACATCAACGTGAGAGCAGAGAAGGAGAGAGGAGGAGGTGAGAGGAGAGGAGGCGAGAAAGGAAGGTATGAGGAGAGGAGAGGAGGAGAAGAGAGAGAGAGAGAGGACGTCTGTTGATGTTTCATTTGGATCCGTTCCCCTGCATGCAACCTCTCCATGAACCCACCGGGGAGCTCTGGCCATTAAGACACACCGTAGCAGATCTCTCATCGGAATTGAGTGGAGTTGCATGGGTGATCTCATGCTGTCTTTCGTCACCTGCTATGCTCATGGTACGGGTTCATCCTGCTAGGTCCGTAGTTTAGTACTGCAGCTTGTCTTATTCAAGGAGAATCACATTCAGCTGCCTTGGTTGGGGTTGACTTTCTTCACACAATAATTACCCCAGTACCCATAAGCACTAGGACTGCACTCTCACTTAGATACAGAAAGCTGTGGTTGTTAGAAATGTTGAGGAATGGACAGTTAAATCAAACAGCTAAAAGTAGAAAGAGTAGGAAGAAGTGACTGTATCATCCAACAGGCATAAGCACTCAAACGCTTTTTCGTGGGCTTTTTTTCCCGCTCTTTGGTGCTCTTAGGGGCAACAGGTTGATCTCTTGAATTGGCGGGAAAAATGCATAGATACAGTATATGTAAATGGGATTATAGATTAAATTATGATTTAGGATGCAGACTTTATACATAGTAGAGGTAAATGAGGCCGTGTTTACATTGATGAGAGTAGTGACAGGAAGTGACCTAGCCTAAACAGGAGATTACAGTGTTGTGGTGGGCTCTCCTATTCAAATATGGCTGCCAGGACACTTCTTTCTCAAGGTTGTTCGGATTCATCAGCAGTGTTTCATATCACCAAACCCTTAGTGATTTTCTAAATCAAATAGATGACTAATTTCCCTCTAGCAGAGACGTATCCGAGTAGAAGAGAAAAGGAAGAAAACTCCCTGGTCGGTCCTCCTCGTGGCATGAAAGTAGAGCCATCCCATTCTGGGTTAACACAAACACCGGCCAAATTGTAAAGAAAATACCAGCGCCGGCTGAGTCTAATTAAAACAGTATGGCGTAAACATTAGTCTTCCTGTAGAGTGGCCCCTCGCTAGCTCTCTCTGGCGAGAGGAGAGGAAAGGGCTGGGGTATATGGAGGTGGGCTTTGACACTGGGAGAGGAATTGTGCTACAGCTATAGAAGCTATGGTATGGAGCTGTGGGGTGAGAACAGGGGAAAGACTACGGTATTGGGCTATGGTTAGGGGCAGTGTGGTGTCAACATTGGTCTTCCGGTAAAGCGGCCCCTCCCTCGCTGCCGCTGGGTGCTGAGAAGGCTGGGGTTTAGCAGAGAGGCTGGGGCTATGGTTAGGGGCTGTGGTGTGTGATTAGGACTGGGGTTTAGCAGAGAGGCTGGGGCTATGGTTATGGGCTGGGGTGTGTGATTAGGACTGGGGTTTAGCAGAGAGGCTGGGGCTATGGTTAGGGGCTGGGGTGTGTGATTAGGACTGGGGTTTAGCCGAGAGACTGGGGCTATGGTTAGGGGCTGGGGCTGGGGTGTGTGATTAGGACTGGGGTTTAGCAGAGAGACTGGGGCTATGGTTAGGGGCTGGGGTGTGTGATTAGGGCTGGGGTTTAGCAGAGAGACTGGGGCTATGGTTAGGGGCTGGGGTGTGTGATTAGGACTGGGGTTTAGCAGAGAGACTGGGGCTATGGTTATGGGCTGGGGTGTGTGATTAGGACTGGGGTTTAGCAGAGAGGCTGGGGCTATGGTTAGGGGCTGGGGTGTGTGATTAGGACTGGGGTTTAGCAGAGTGGCTGGGGCTATGGTTAGGGGCTGGGGTGTGTGATTAGGACTGGGGTTTAGCAGAGAGACTGGGGCTATGGTTAGGGGCTGGGGTGTGTGATTAGGACTGGGGTTTAGCAGAGAGACTGGGGCTATGGTTAGTGGCTGGGGTGTGTGATTAGGGCTGGGGTTTAGCAGAGAGACTGGGGCTATGGTTAGGGGCTGGGGTGTGTGATTAGGACTGGGGTTTAGCAGAGAGACTGGGGCTATGGTTAGGGGCTGGGGTGTGTGATTAGGACTGGGGTTTAGCAGAGAGGCTGGGGCTATGGTTAGGGGCTGGGGTGTGTGATTAGGACTGGGGTTTAGCAGAGAGGCTGGGGCTATGGTTAGGGGCTGGGGTGTGTGATTAGGGCTGGGGTTTAGCAGAGAGGCTGGGGCTATGGTTAGGGGCTGGGGTGTGTGATTAGGACTGGGGTTTAGCAGAGAGGCTGGGGCTATGGTTAGGGGCTGGGGTGTGTGATTAGGACTGGGGTTTAGCAGAGAGGCTGGGGCTATGGTTAGGGGCTGGGGTGTGTGATTAGGACTGGGGTTTAGCAGAGAGGCTGGGGCTATGGTTAGGGGCTGGGGTGTGTGATTAGGACTGGGGTTTAGCAGAGAGGCTGGGGCTATGGTTAGGGGCTGGGGTGTGTGATTAGGGCTGCTTTTTAGGAAATACATTGCATGTTAGGTCTGAGGCTGGGGCTGGAGACATGGGACTGGAGTTGTGGATAGGGCTGTGCCTGGAGTTTAGACCGATGGAGTTAGGGCTGCTACTAGGCCTAGTTGCAGGGGGTTGGGCTGAAGCTGGGGCTAGGTCCCATAGAGCAGGGTAGAGGCTGGGGCTATGAAGTCACTGACTTTGGGGCTCTATCACCCCCTGAATTGTCCAATCTGTTTCCCCTTAATTTAACCCCTGCTTGCACAACACTCCTCCTCCTACTTATACCCTTCCTCCTCCGAGCCCAACGAGCCCTCTCTCTGTCTAACACACACACACACACACACACACACACACACACACACACACACACACACACACACACACACACACACACACACACACACACACACACACACACACACACACACACACACACACACACACACACGCACACACGCACACACGCACACACATGCACGCACACACATAGATACACACACAGAGAAATAGAGCAGGGCAGAGTTTGGGGCCAAGGGCCACAGGCTTGGTCCCTCCGGGTCTTGGGGTCTGTGTGTGGAGGCGCCGCTATTTAAAACCTCACCTGATACTCACCCTGTGGCCCTGGTGTAGAGTGAGGACTCACAGCAGAGAGAGAGAAAGAGGGGGGGGGGGATAGGAGGAGGAAGAGAAAGAGAAAGTGGGGGGGGTAGGAGGAAGAGAAAGAGAGGGGGGTAGGAGGAGGAAGAGAAAGAGAAAGAGAGGGGGGTAGGAGGAGGAAGAGAAAGAGAAAGAGGGGGGTTGGAGGAAGAGAAAGATGGGGGATAGGAGGAAGAGAAAGTGGGGGGGATAGGAGGAGGAAGAGAAAGAGGGGGGGGGGGTAGGAGGAGGAAGAGAAAGAGAAAGGGCACAAAAAGGCCACAGCAGCTGTCACATTTAGTCCCTGTAGTTTTCTGTGTCTGGGAGTGTTTGTGTGTATGTGTGTGTGTGTGTCTACTGAGAGTTTGAGAGTGTAATAGCAGTGTGTCCGGGCACGTGTGCGTGTCCCTGTGTTCATTGCGCTGAGAGCGTGACAGTGTTTTTATGTGTGTCTTATTTGACTCCCATCCTTCCAGCAGAGGGCAGTCCGATTTACTCGGACTTCTATTTTGTAGTAGATCAATGTTTATTAGCCTAGTTTCTCTCTCTCCCATCTACTGCTGGTGCCACTTATGGATCTGCTTTTGTCAGCTCGGGGATTACTAGTCCAGCGCTCTAACCACTGTTGCATAGTTTGTCATTGAAAAACTCTACTGAGCTCTAATGGAGCTTTAGTTACCCAATACATCAAGCTGTGTCATTTGTTAACCCCAAACGATTTGCATAGTACTAAAATCGTGGATCTTAATACAGTTGACTTAAATACCCCTTGTTTTAGCATACCGTTAAGTAGAAGTACTGTACGCGCATGTATTTCCAACAGTCAAAAGTGGACTTAAGAATGGTCTTTACATGTAATGTGGGTGTATTACGACGCGGATATGTGTGGTTCTAATGTATTTTAGATGTATTTTCTAAATTGAATGGTGTCCTGTGGGCAAATGGCATAACATGATATGCCTATAATGTTAAAGTATGTAAATATGTGGAAAATGGACCAAACAACTGTATTGGTAATTGCTTAAATAGGTACAGGTCTCAAAATAGGGGATGTCCAACTTTAAGTGGCGGGGGTCGCTCTTTGCTGAAACACAAACTACAGATTGTGGCTTTAAATCAATTAAATGGGGTTTGTACACCCATATTTCTTAACAATCCCTGCTTGATCAAATAACAGATTTTTATTCTTTTTCCCAAAAAATCTATACAATAGGTGTAAGCAGTGGTCCTAGTAAATCATTAAAGTTACCTGCACAGCACACCCATTGACTATACATTAGAATGAACTTATTGTCATTACCGGAATTAAGGTTATCGTTACCGAAACGGACCTAAAAATATTATAGTTTAATGTAAACTTCAACGAGCATACAGTTTATGGACCACCTACAACAAGATATTACATGTTATAAAATGACCCGATAATAATGAGAATTTGGGTTGAAAATGTACAAAATTCAGGCAAAAATGTCAAATGTATTTCAAATAAGTCACTGTGCCATAAACTAGTCTTCAGAATGATAGTTGATTGTTGCAGATGCATTATGGTTGATTAACTCAATTTGCTACTGCCGTGGTTAAAACTGGTTTCATGAATGGAATCACCCGCCTAAATGTTGGTGTGTGTGTGTGTGTTCTCGTTCTGGAAAAGTTGCCTTTGGTTAAGGAGGATGTGCAGCAACATGACTTGAAGCACAGCAAAATGTTTGCGTGCCCGTTGCCCTCACGACAAATAATACGTGGTTAGCTTGTTGTTGTGCTCCTAGAGGCAGAGGACTGTAATTACTTATTTGGGTCTGGTAAAAGGCCAATTTTGGCTGTTAAAGGTAGACCCAGTGATATGGCATAGATGCAGAGAGTAAACAGCATAGTGTGACCATTTCCACAACAACAAAGAGCGTTGAAGTGTGAGGCTCGACTTCTCCGCTGTTTTGGCCCTGTGGCTCCCACACTGTGAACAGTGTGAAGCGAACCTGTGCGCCGTGTGCAGATTCTGTGTGAGAATGAAGTCTTGCATCTCACTCATCTCAACACTCGAGGCAGCTTCACTTATTATCGGTGACCTGAAGAGGAGAAGGGAGGACGAGGGAGAAGAGAAGAGAAAAGAGGAAAGAAAGGGAATGTGTGTTCTTCTCTTTGTTGAGAGAATGGTGTTGATGGTCTCCTTGATTGAATTGTCCTCGTTTTGATGTATATAGGAACACACGCGCGCACGTGGTCCCCTCGGTTTTGCCTCTGAGTGATTGAGACTTTTCCCGCACATTCTATTCCCTCTCATTTTGCAGACACCAGCAATCAAATATGCACAAATGTGGACACAAGCACACATTGTAGCCTAATTGCACAGCGCGTGAAATATACGCATTACGTACATGCATGCAAATGTGCATGTGCGCGTGCACACACACACACACACACACACACACAGAAAAACAAGTGGGCTCCAATTTCTTTGTGTTTATCAGTTGACTCCAAACAGGATTAAGCCGCCAGTAGAATAACATTCCACCATGTTGTGTTAAACTTGTTGATGAAATGTGCAGGCGAACTGGAGAAGGATTTAGTGTTTGGAAAACACCATGGCTGTGTTAGTGTGCACTGAGTTATGGCTCTGTTTTTAAAAGTCATTATTAGTGTTTATTCCCAATGACGTATTTGGCGAAATAAAGGTTAAATATGTTTTGAAAGTTATAACTCTAGAGTGTGTGTGTGTGTGTGTGTCGTAGAATGTGTGTGTGTGTCGTAGAAATGGACGGTCTCCCATTCACAAACCACCTCCTGAGATGCTTCCAAGCGCTGTGTTTACATTCTGCATTCTTTCAGACTCTCTTATTCAAAAACCAGAGCTCTGCGAATGACCGACCGCAAGAGACTCCTCCACCCCCCCCCCCCACCCCCCCCACCAGCTCCCCCTTCTTTCCTCTCTGCCGAATAGGTCTCTTCCCCCCCCCCCCTTCCCCTCTGGCAGGGGAGAGTGGCCCCAGAATGCCAGATGTATTGCAGAGTGAGGCACAGCAATGTAAACACACAGCCCTGCCATGACAGTCACGGTGGTCCACCCTCCCTTCCTCCTCCTCTTTCCTCTCCCCCCTCCCACTCCTTCCCCTCCCTCCCAGTGCTGGCGGACAGAGGGGCGGGATCGGGGGAGGTCCGGAGATGGAGAATAGTAGCGGCAGTGTGTTTGTGTTTTGGCTCCAGGGCCAGCGGTACAGGGACTTGGGACTTGGGTCGAAGTTTGTAGCTGGCAGGCGATTGAGCTGTGTGTGTGTCTGCGAATATTATGGCAATATTCTTTGATTTTCCTACCACGCGCTCCCGTGTTCCGTCGACAAACTCCGTACACACATCCCCTCCCAGAAACAACCGCTCACAAACACAACTTCCCTCAAGGTCCTCTGAGATGCTAATGTTCCATGAGACAATTACATTGTGACAAATCCCCACCATGGCAGAAGCCCATCCCAGCAGTTAGTGTGATGAGGTGGAACACCTGTGACCTAGTGGGGAACTGTCCCCTCCCCTGGCCTAGCTTGTACTGCAGGCTGCTGTACTGTGGGGTCCACTGGAATGTGTGATTGTGGGATACCTGGAATCAGGAGTCCATCTTACCAGGAAATGACAGAGAGATGGCTGGCTCAGATTGGCTGCTCCCAGTCATGTCGTGGTCTGTTATGGCTGGGCTCTGGGCCAATCATACGGCAGGACGGACGGACAGGAAGACAGGCACACACACACACACACAGAGAGAGATAGACATACAAAGTGCTGGGATATGTTGTTGGAATAAGAACATACGAAACAATATGTCATGTTGCCATGTGTATTAGTACTACAAGGTGTGCTTATCAACTTTATTATGTACTTATTACATCTATGTCACAGGCGGTTAATCATGACACAAAGATGCACTCTCTATGAAAGCACAGTTTGATTGAGCTGCATTGTAGTATAGTCGTGTGTTTTGCAGTGGGTGGTGTTTTTTTACATGAGCTCCAGAATCTCTGTCTATTTCTAGTGATCAGGCTGTTTTCACACGTCCAGAATCTCTGTCTATTTCTAGTGATCAGGCTGTTTTCACACGTCCAGAATCTCTGTCTATTTCTAGTGATCAGGCTGTTTTCACACGTCCAGAATCTCTGTCTATTTCTAGTGATCAGGCTGTTTTCACACGTCCAGAATATCTGTCTATTTCTAGTGATCAGGCTGTTTTCACACGTCTAGAATCTCTGTCTATTTCTAGTGATCAGGCTGTTTTCACACGTCTAGAATCTCTGTCTATTTCTAGTGATCAGGCTGTTTTCACACGTCCAGAATATCTATCTATTTCTAGTGATCAGGCTGTTTTTTATGTGTGCTGGGGAGCTCATTCTTCTGCATTAGATAGAGAAACACATCTTGTGTGTGTGTGTGTGTGTGTGTGTGTACAGCTGTACATGTGTGTGTACCTGTGTGTGACAAAGAAAGGCAGTATTATTCCACCTTCCATCTCAAAATTAAAAAAATATTATCTCTAGCTCGCTTTTCTTCTCTCACACCAATTGATATATCATTTAGCTCGACCTCTTGAGTATTTTGGGTGGAACGTACACACACACACACACACACACACACACACACACACACACACACACACACACACACACACACACACACACACTCCCACTTTCCTCGCCTTATTTCTTCTTCTTTCCTCACTCAAATCCAGTGGACTTGAATAGGGTTTCTTCAGGGGAGAGGGAGCTGAATGCAGGCAGCAATGTGGAAGAATCTGCCCATTGAGGGCTGCGTGAGTGTGTGAATGTACACCTCGGGCCCAGGGAAGGCTGCATTGGGAGCTAGCCGACTGCTAAATACACCCATTGGAGGGGCTGCAGGGCTGGACAGGTGATTAGCATAATTATGAGAGCGGGGGCCATACATATGGTAATGTTGGGGTGGGGGGAGCAGGCACTGGCAGCTGGGGTGTCACATTTGTGTCAGGGGTCGGGGGGGGGGGGCTCGGGGGTATTGTGCTACAGCTGCGGGTCAGAGCCCCCCTCTCCTTCGTTGTCGATCGCTCTCTCTCTCTCTCTCTCTCTCGCTCTCTCTCTCTCTCTCTCTCTCTCGCTCTCCCACTATGTGTCGGTAGCTTTATCTCTCTCCCCCTGTTTCTCCAACTCTCTCCCCTCTGCATCACTCACCTCACACGCACCCAACCTCCTCTGCTTCCCTCTGAAAGCTGTAGGAGAGAGGGAGGTGAGAGCTTTTGCAGGTCAGATAGGGTCTCAGCTCTCAGCTCATATTGGTACCTTGGCCTGTACAGCAATGCTGCTTCTCTAAGCAGATGTGGCAGACTTTCCCATAGTAGCCATTTACTGTTGGAATGAAAGCAAAACACCTCATTTCAAACCCCACTTTCAGGTAACTGAATGTGTCATGATTAGAGACGTGCAAAACTCTTTCCTCCAAAACAACTTGATCTCAAAGGGAATGTTGTATTACGCATGTGCAGTTACTTCGCTAGCCCATAAGCTTAGCTAGCCCATAAGCTTCGCTAGCCCATAAGCTTAGCTAGCCCATAAGCTTCGCTAGCCCATAAGCTTCGCTAGCCCATAAGCTTAGCTAGCCCATAAGCTTCGCTAGCCCATAAGCTTAGCTAGCCCATAAGCTTCGCTAGCCCATAAGCTTCGCTAGCCCATAAGCTTAGCTAGCCCATAAGCTTCGCTAGCCCATAAGCTTAGCTAGCCCATAAGCTTCGCTAGCCCATAAGCTTAGTAGCCCATAAGCTTCGCTAGCCCATAAGCTTAGCTAGACCATAAGCTTCGCTAGCCCATAAGCTTCGGTAGCCCATGAGCTTAGCTAGCCCATAAGCTTCGCTAGCCCATAAGCATCGCTAGCCCATAAGCTTAGCTAGCCCATAAGCTTCGCTGGCCCATGAGCTTAGCTAGCCCATAAGCTTCGCTAGCCCATGAGCTTAGCTAGCCCATAAGCTTAGCTAGCCCATACGCTTTGCTAGCCCATAAGCTTAGCTAGCCCATAAGCTTAGCTAGCCCATAAGCCTAGCTAGCCCATAAGCCTAGCTACCCCATAAGCTTCGCTAGCCCATGAGCCTAGCTAGCCCATATGCTTAGTTAGACCATGAGCTTAGCTAGCCCACGAGTTTAGCTAGCCCATGAGTTTAGCTAGCCCATAAGCTTAGCTAGCCCATGAGCTTAGGTGTAACTGGGTATGAGGGAAGACTGAAGGGTGAGGTGAGATGAGAAGACTGGATGGTGAGGTTGGACTGGGTGTTAAGGAAAGGCTGGAGGGTGAGGTGAGGTGGAACTGGGTATGAGGGAAGACTGTGGAGGGTGATGTGAGGTGAAATTGGACTGGGTATGAGGGAAGGCTGGAGGGTGAGGTTAGGTGTGACTGGGTATGAGGGAAGGCTGGAGGGTGAGGTTAGGTGTGACTGGGTATGAGGGAAGGCTGGTGGGTGAGGTAAGGTGGGACTGGCTATAAGGGAAGGCTGGAGGGTGAGGTGCGGTTGGAGTGGGTATGAGGGAAGGCTGGAGGGTGAGGTGCGGTTGGAGTGGGTATGAGGGAAGGCTGGAGGGTGAGTTGATGGGACAGGGTATAAGGGAAGGCTGGAGGGTGAGGTGCGGTTGGAGTGGGTATGAGGGAAGGCTGGAGGGTGAGTTGATGGGACAGGGTATAAGGGAAGGCTGGAGGGTGAGGTGCGGTTGGAGTGGGTATGAGGGAAGGCTGGAGGGTGAGTTTATGGGACAGTTGAACTCTGACCCGTGTCCTGTAAGGATCAAATACTTCCTGGTTGATTGACAGCAGCATCAGGTGGGAGTCTGTCGGATGACAAACGTGTGGGAAAGAAAAAGTAAAATAGTGAGAGAGACAGATAGACAGACAAGGAGCGAGAAAGACAGACAGATAGACAGACAGACAGAGAGACAGATAGACAGAGAGGAAGAGAGTCAGATAGACAGAGAGAGAGGAGGAGAGTCTGCTTCACTTGCTTTGGCAAGACAGACAGAGAGCGGGGAAGAGAGACAGATAGACAGACAGAGAGAGGGGAAGAGAGACAGATAGACAGACAGAGAGAGGGGAAGAGAGACAGATTGACAGACAGAGAGAGGGGAAGAGAGACAGATTGACAGACAGAGAGAGAGGAAGAGAGTCTGCTTCACTTGCTTTGGCAAGACAGACAGAGAGAGGGGAAGAGAGACAGATTGACAGACAGAGAGAGAGAAAGAGAGACAGATTGACAGACAGAGAGAGGGGAAGAGAGACAGATTGACAGACAGAGAGAGAGGAAGAGAGACAGATTGACAGACAGAGAGAGAGGAAGAGAGACAGAGAGAGAGGAAAAGAGACAGATAGACAAACAAAGAGAAGAAGAGAGACAGATAGACAGACAGCAAGAGAGGAAGAGATACAGATAGACAGACAGAGAGAGAGGAAGAGAGACAGATAGACAGACAGGCAGACAGACAGAGAGGAAGAGAGACAGACAGCAAGAGAGGAAGCGAGACAGAGAGAGAGAGGAAGAGAGACAGAGAGGAAGAGAGACAGAGAGGAAGAGAGCCAGATAGACAAACAAAGAGAAGAAGAGAGACAGATAGACAAACAGAGAGAAGAAGAGAGACAGATAGACAAACAGAGAGAAGAAGAGAGACAGATAGACAAACAGAGAGAAGAAGAGAGACAGATAGACAAACAAAGAGAAGAAGAGAGACAGATAGACAAACAGAGAGAAGAAGAAAGACAGATAGACAAACAGAGAGAAGAAGAGAGACAGATAGACAGACAGAGAGAAGAAGAGACAGATAGACAAACAGAGAGAAGAAGAGAGACAGATAGACAGACAGAGAGAAGAAGAGAGACAGAGAGACAAACAGAATTGACAACATTTTACCACAGAGATATTTTATGTCCAAAGAATTCTGAGACTCCGCGAATGGGGGGTCCTCAAGAGCTTAAGATGGTGATTTGGTGGTCCCCAGAGTTGATAAAGTTGGGAACTGCTGAGATAGACAGAGCAAGGTAATATGATAGACAGACAGGCAGAAACAGGAAGAGAGAGACAGACAGGGGGAGAGACAGGGAGAAACCGGGAGAGAGACAGACAGACAGGGAGAGAGACAGGGAGAAACCGAGAGACAGACAGACAGGGAGAAACCGGGAGAGAGACAGACGGACGGACGGACGGACAGGCAGACAGACAGACAGACAGACAGGGGGAGAGACAGGGAGAGAGAGAGACAGACAGACAGACAGGGAGAAACCGGGAGAGACACAGACAGACAGGGAGAGAGACAGGGAGAAACCAGGAGAGAAACAGGGAGACAGACAGACAGACAGGGAGAGAGACAGGGAGACAGACATGGAGAGAGACAGGGAGAGAGACAGGGAGAAACCGGGAGAGAGACAGACAGACAGATGGGCTACAGACGATGATCTGGAGGGTATGGGGCTGTTGGTGTGTCAGGGTCGCTGGTGGGTCGGTGGCAGTGAGGTGACCTGGTTCTAGAGACTTCCATGTCACTACAGGGGGTTTGGCTGAGAGAGCCCTAATCCAGCTAATCCTGCCCCCCCACCCCCCTGCAAACACGCACCCTCCCACCCACACACACACTCTGCCACCCTACTTCCAGCCTTAACCCCCTCCCCCCCAACCACTCCGGCTGCTGTGATGTCAGGATATGGGTTTGAGTTTTGAAGGGGTTGTTCTTATGTTGTAGTGTGGGTTGGAGGGGTGGGCAGGGGTGAGGGGGCACGAGGGGGGCAGGCCTATTGTATTGAGCCCCATGCAGCCTCCATGAGACAAGCCAATCAGAAGCCAGTGTCCTGCTTGAATGGAGAGAGAGGGAGAGAGAGAGACAAGACCTCCGAGGTAAGAGAGGTGGAAAAGAAGGGGAGAAGGGGAGGGGTGGGGTGTGATGTCAGTTCCTTAGAATCCACTTCTCCTCCCTTTTACCCACTCTGTCCCCCTCTCCTCTCCCCTTCTCTGGGTTTCTTCTCTCCCCCCAGTTTGAGAATAGGACGGGACACACACACACACACCAGGGGTTAATGTTATACAACAAACTAAATGCCCTCACTGAAGGCGCGAACACAGTGACACACACACACACACATACACACACAAACACACACACACATTACCTCGTTGCGTTGGAATTAGCGGATGTGTGCTGTTTTGTCTATTGAGATTCGTCTGGTGACGGGGTTAGCTTCACCTGCAGCACCGCTCTCTTCGAGATGACTGACTGACTGATTGACTGACTGACTGACTGACTGACTGATTGACTGGGGTTTAAACCGTATCTGGTGGCTCTACTCTGGTTCAGTCAGCACAGTGTCGTAAATCACAATCTATTTCACCCGGGGCGGGCAGTGCTCGATGCCACAATTATGCAATCATTTCAATTTCTGTTTGGTTTTGAGAAAGAGACGATCAATGGGTAAAAAGCCCCTAAAACGAGAGGGAGAATTCAAGAAAGAGGCCTGTGTATTGCTGAGATCACACTGCGGAGTAGTTGTGGTGGAAAGGAATAGGCAGCAGGCTACCTGAGAGGGACTGGGCCTGTTTCGGAGAAACGTTTGGGTAGAACGGAGACACCTTGGTGATATGAATGAGGACGAAGGTCAACCACGTCTCCTGAGAGCACATAAGATGTGCGTCATTGATGAAACACAGCTGCATACACGCATAGGGTTGCAAAGGGAGGGTAAGTTACTGGAAACTTTGCCAGAAATGTTGGTATCTTTCAAGGATTTTATGTCGTCTATCACAAGACATCTAATGGCCCCTTTGGGTGCTTCAGATTTGTGCAGGTGTCTGTAATTATCCTTGGCCATCTGTGTCACGTGAAACATATTAAATGATTAAATGAGATGTTTATTTCTTTCTAAACATATAGAATGAGAAGCTCCTAAATATCAACCAAATGAGTGAATATCGTTGGTGTTTAATATGAGGGTTTCAGCATGAAATATCCTTTATTTATTTTACTATGTCGGTTTGTTTTGGCGTCAAACTGGAGGCAGATGTGAAAAAAGTCAGTAGTTGGAAGAGTTGGAGAGTTAATTGAACATAATGCCATTGTTTAGTTGATGCTTTTGAAATGAATTCATTAATTATTTAGGCTAGTTCCTCTTGAACCATACGGTCTATCTACTAGAAACTCACTGACAATATGGACACAGATATAAAAAATGAATACTATATATGAATGAAAATGTTTTTCCAAATATAATTGACCAAAGTTACGATAGATTGCCATAGATTTCCTGTTATTTACCAATTACTGAAGATTCCGGTAACTTTGACAAACTACCGGTAGCTTTGCAACCCTACACACACACACATACTTGTACTAGCATGCACGCACACACACACACACACACACACACACACACACACACACACACACACACACACACACACACACACACACACACACACACACACACACACACACACACACACACACACACACACACACACATACTTGTGCTAGCATGCACACGCATGCACACACACACACGCACGCACGCACACATACTTGTACTAGCATGCACACGCAGACACACGAGTGAGCACGCTCCTGCGCGCACACACACACACACACACACACACACTTGTACTAGCATGCACACGCAGACACACGAGTGAGCACGCTCCTGCGCGCACACACACACACATTCTTGGTCCAGCTGGGGTGTTAATTTCACCCTGAGGCTAGGCGAGTGTTGACCCCAAAACGCTGTAACCTCGTGAAGTGTGGAATTCTCCAAGCCTGAGGTCGTAATGCGCTGTTTCCTGTAGAGAGAGGGGGACAGAAGGAGAGGGAGAGAGAGGAAGAGTGAGAGAGGGAGGAAGAGAGAGAGAGAGTATTCGTGTATGCGCGTACATGTTTGTGTCTCTTTGCATTCCTCTTCTCTGTCCTACCCTCAAGTCGTCATTGTAAACTCCAGAAGATTGGGTGGGCTTGGAATGTGTTCAGAACATTGGACGAGGAGTGTTTTTCCTCTGCACCATTCTGATTGGTCAGTTTGTTCTCATCCTTTCTGAGACTCCTAGCAGACTGAAGCAACACTTGACTTGTCCTTATAACTGTATCATAATTCAAGAGTGGTGTAACAAGTACTGCAGTTGTTTGTTGTTGTACTGCACTTAGGACTAAGGTTACTGTTGAAAGGGCAGTATAACCGTGAGTATATCACGATACTTACACAGTACCCACACAAATCATTACATGGTAATAAGAACATTGTCAAGTGCTAGCCAGGCTTGTTAGTGCACTTTGAAAGCTTGTACATGCTCTGTGTGTCCTCGAGTATAGTGTAGCGTGGCACATTGTTGTGTGTAGTGACATTGACTCTCGTGACATTGGCCTTGTCCCGTCCAGAAATAACCCCATTAGCCCCCTACACCCTACACCCTACACCCTAAAGCAGACTCTGAGAGGACTGGATAGGCGCAAGCAATATGGAGGAAATTCAGAGGGAAAGGTAGAGAGGTGTAACACATAGCTTTACACCCATCAAATCCTCTAAGCTCTACACTAGTGCCTACGGTCTAGGGGGCTGTTTTTGGACAGGACACACACACACAGTTCCATGAGTTGTAAATCAGTTCCATGCTGGCCTGTGTGTGTGGGTCGTGGTAGATGTGGGGGAGCGGCGAGAGCAGGAGAAAGCATGTTTCTGTCCGTCTCTGGTTAACTCAGGCCTGCTATTAATGATGTCGATTCTAAACACGCACTCGACCCGGATCGGATGGGAGCGCTGTGTTTGGGTCGGGGGGGGAATCAAGTGCGTTTCCCTAATACGCACAGACATGGCCCCCTCCCTCCACATTGCTCTCTGATCTGCTTGGGTGGTCTGGCCCTGGACCGAATAGCATGCTGATGTTCGACTGTAATACGATTACAATAGGCTGAAAATATTCCGCCTATGCCTGTTTCCTGTTTCATGAATTGTAGTCGAGCAATCGAATTAGAGCATATAAAACATAACAGATTTTCAAACAGATTTTTCAGCTCGGGTTCTCTCACAGAGCCTTGCGTGCGCGCGCTTGCGTGCGTGCGTGTGTGTGTGTCTGTGTGTGATAGGCAACGATGTGACATGGCTGTTGGAATAGTGACCTGTCTTGACATTCTGCGTCATGTTAGTCTGACAATGGTCAGTGGTGAGCAGAGATGGTCTGTGGTGAGCAGAGATGGTCTGTGGCGAGCAGAGATGGTCAGTGGCGAGCAGAGATGGTCTGTGGTGAGCAGAGATGGTCTGTGGCGAGCAGAGATGGTCAGTGGCGAGCAGAGATTGTCAGTGGCGAGCAGAGATGGTCTGTGGCGAGCAGAGATGGTCTGTGGCGAGCAGAGATGGTCTGTGGCGAGCAGAGATGGTCTGTGGCGAGCAGAGATGGTCAGTGGCGAGCAGAGATGGTCTGTGGCGATGACTCAGTAGAGTAGAAATGCTCTGTGTGTCAACCTCACCAGCTCAGCCTTTGTTATTGTTTTGGTTGCGTTGATGAAACGGAGGAGAGGAGGGTCCAGAAATGATGTCCGAGGGGAAAATAACAGTGTTTGTTGAAGAACCTTCTTTGTTGTCCCAAACAGATGTGTCAGTTTCATCAAATACGGATTATGTCTTTAAACAGGTTATAAGGACAAGGCAGATCAACGCGAACCTCGGCCGTGCACGGCAGGTCAACGCGAACCTCGGCCGTGCACGGCAGGTCAATGCGAACCTCGGCCGTGCACGGCAGATCAACGCGAACCTCGGCCGTGCACGGCAGATCAACGCGAACCTCGGCCGTGCACGGCAGATCACCTGCTGCGTATCGACAAACGGTGGCAGTTCAACATGTCGAGTCATTGGGAAATGAACAGAAAATGACACCCGATGAGGCAGAGATGGAGGCAATGATGCCTCATCCTAAAGGGGAAAAATTCCCCAAAATAATTGATTAGCGTTTTCTTGAAGCTTTCAGTGGATGTTTCAGCATGTCTGAGTGAGGCAGTGGCCAGCAGGATTGGAGGGTTCTGGGAGGGAGAGACTGAGGCAGTGGCCAGCAGGATTGGAGGGTTTTGGGAGGGAGAGACTGAGGCAGTGGCCAGCAGGATTGGAGGGTTTTGGGAGGGAGAGACTGAGGCAGTGGCCAGCAGGATTGGAGGGTTTTGGGAGGGAGAGACTGAGGCAGTGGCCAGCAGGATTGGAGTGTTCTGGGAGGGAGAGACTGAGGCAGTGGCCAGCAGGATTGGAGGGTTTTGGGAGGGAGATACTGAGGCAGTGGCCAGCAGGATTGGAGGGTTTTGGGAGGGAGAGACTGAGGCAGTGGCCAGCAGGATTGGAGGGTTTTGGGAGGGAGAGACTGAGGCAGTGGCCAGCAGGATTGGAGGGTTTTGGGAGGGAGAGACTGATGCAGTGGCCAGCAGGATTGGAGGGTTTTTGAGGTAGAGACTCAGGCTGTGGCCAGCAGGATTGGAGGGTTTTGGGAGGGAGAGACTGAGGCAGTGGCCAGCAGGATTGGAGGGTTTTGGGAGGTAGAGACTGAGGCAGTGGCCAGCAGGATTGGAGGGTTTTGGGAGGGAGAGACCGAGGCAGTGGCCAGCAGGATTGGAGGGTTTTGGGAGGTAGACTGAGGCAGTGGACAGCAGGATTGGAGAGTTTTGGGAGGGAGAGACTGAGGCAGTGGCCAGCAGGATTGGAGGGTTTTGGGAGGGAGAGACTGAGGCAGTGGCCAGCAGGATTGGAGTGTTCTGGGAGGGAGAGACTGAGGCAGTGGCCAGCAGGATTGGAGGGTTTTGGGAGGGAGATACTGAGGCAGTGGCCAGCAGGATTGGAGGGTTTTGGGAGGGAGAGACTGAGGCAGTGGCCAGCAGGATTGGAGGGTTTTGGGAGGGAGAGACTGAGGCAGTGGCCAGCAGGATTGGAGGGTTTTGGGAGGGAGAGACTGATGCAGTGGCCAGCAGGATTGGAGGGTTTTTGAGGTAGAGACTGAGGCAGTGGCCAGCAGGATTGGAGGGTTTTGGGAGGTAGACTGAGGCAGTGGCCAGCAGGATTGGAGTGTTTTGGGAGGGAGAGACTGAGGCAGTGGCCAGCAGGATTTGAGGGTTTTGGGAGGGAGAGACTGAGGCAGTGGCCAGCAGGATTGGAGGGTTTTGGGAGATAGAGACTGAGGCAGTGGCCAGCAGGATTGGAGGGTTTTGGGAGGGAGAGACTGAGGCAGTGGCCAGCAGGATTGGAGGGTTTTGGGAGGGAGAGACTGAGGCAGTGGCCAGCAGGATTGGAGGGTTTTGGGAGGGAGAGACTGATGCAGTGGCCAGCAGGATTGGAGGGTTTTTGAGGTAGAGACTGAGGCTGTGGCCAGCAGGATTGGAGGGCTTTGGGAGGGAGAGACTGAGGCAGTGGCCAGCAGGATTGGAGGGTTTTGGGAGGTAGAGACTGAGGCAGTGGCCAGCAGGATTGGAGGGTTTTGGGAGGGAGAGACTGAGGCAGTGGCCAGCAGGATTGGAGGGTTTTGGGAGGTAGAGACTGAGGCAGTGGCCAGCAGGATTGGAGGGTTTTGGGAGGGAGAGACTGAGGCAGTGGCCAGCAGGATTGGAGGGGTATGGGAGGTAGAGACTGAGACAGTGGCCAGCAGGTTTCAAGGATTTTGGGAGGTAGAGACTAGAACTGAGGGAGTGGCCAGCCGTGTTGGAGGGCTATGGGAGGTAGAGAATGAGGGAGTGGGCCATCAGGGCTGGAGGGCTTTGTGAGGTAGAGACTGAGGGAGTGTCCAGCAGGGCTGGAGGGCTTTGTGAGGTAGAGACTGAGGGAGTGGCCAGCAGGATTGGAGGGCTTGGGAGGTAGAGACTGAGGGAGTGGGCCAGCAGGGCTGGAGGGCTTTGTGAGGTAGAGACTGAGGGAGTGTCCAGCAGGGCTGGAGGGCTTGGGAGGTAGAGACTGAGGGAATGGCCAGCAGGATTGGAGGGCTTGGGAGGTAGAGACTGAGGGAGTGGCCAGCAGGATTGGAGGGCTTGGGAGGTAGAAAATGTTTGTTCACCTCGCACAGTAAGTCAAAAAAGTAATGTTTATATATATATATATATATATATATATATATATATATATATATTTTTTTTTTTTTTTTACATCCATTCAAATTATAATAGTTCATCACAGTATTTGAAAAATCTTTCCAACACTCTCCCCCTCGATAATCAGCATAGCTGATAAATAGGCTATGGGCATGTTGCGTGTATTGGTTTTGATTTGAATGATTGTCAATTTCACCGTCATGCGATAGCGAAGCTGTCCCCTTCGTACTTTCCTTGTCAATTCATTATCTTATAGCCTACTTTCGGAAAGCCTACACTCTTAAAAAAAACGTTTCCAAAAAGGTTCTTCGGCTGTCCCCATAGGAGAACCCTTTTTGGTTCCAGGAAGAACTCTTTTTGGTTCCACGGAGAACCTTTTTGGCTTCCATGTAGAATCCTTTGTGGAAAGAGTCCTACATGGAACCTAAAAAGGTTCTACTTGGAACCACACTTCTTCAAAGTGTTCTCCCATTGGGACAGCCGAAGAACCATTTTAGGTTCTAGATAGCACCCTTTTTTCTAAGAGTGTAAGGTAGGCCTAGATTTTCTTATACGTTTTAAGGAAAGGAGAAATGTTTGCTCCTGTGTCTGACACGCTGGTGGTTTTGATTGGCGGCTGCTTTGACGTGCATGTGAGAGCTGGCTGATTCTCTCTATTGGTCTATACGTCCGTTCAGAAAGTTTCCTAAAGTAGCCTGTCTGGACTCCATATCTTTAATGAGAATCAAACACTCCTGTCACGATTTCATATTTTCGATAGCTCGGGTTACATTATATCTCTCGTTACGGCGTCCTCTCTTTGAAGAAAACATGTCAGTGCCAGTGCCATCGAATGGCCGCAGCAGCACGGTTTATGACGTTACGCAAATATTTCGGGAAAAGTGGGAGAAAAACCATCGGACTTCGTTTGAATCGTTTGTGCGTCAAAATAGGATTTGGATTTTAAAAATATGTACGTAGAAAAGCCAACAGTCAAGGACAAAGTTGGCATTTCTTTGTATTTTGACTTTGAAAATGTAACAGATTTTATCCAACCTGGCATTTCTTCATTTGTTGATGAATATTTATAAGTAATGACCTGAGTAATAATAACGAAATGCCATGGTAATAACGAAGTGTAATGGCTTGTTTCAAATCGGTTTTATTTAGAAGCATATCCATGTAAACAAGTGTACAAACAGAATTATGACGTCCCTTTTTTGACCCCCCCCCCCCTAAACGGTTACCTCGGTGACCGTGTTACATTGGCCCGGCCAGTTACCTTAACCTCACATTCCAAGACCGCCACAGCCCTACCATAAGGCTGCTTTTGTAGCTGGAGGGGCTGGGAGCTCACGCACAGGGCTTAGCCTCACCATGCCACAAAGTGAGAGAGGGAGGGAGGGAGGGAGGAGTGTCTCCCTCCTTTCTTACCACTGTAGGGCTGGGGAGCCAAACGCTGAGGCCGAGACTGGCCTTTTATGACACTGTACTGACATTCTAAGTCAATTAGGACAGGTTTCGGTAACAGCGATTAGTGTGGCGGGGCTGACAAGGTCATCACATGCCTTACTGCTCTTTCAGGAGGATTGATACATGAATCCGTTTGATTGTATCCGTTGTTACAGAAAGTGGAATATACGTGTTCGAAATCCAACCAGGTTCGGGAAGATGTGTATGTCATATAATATCAGACTGAACGTGTGTGTGTGTGTGTGTGTGTGTGTGTGTGTGTGTCTCCTCTGGTGTGCAGTGGGCGGCAGGGTGAATCAGGAACTGAAGTACACGCGTCAGAAGATGGGCGAGGAGGCCATGTTCAGTCCCCAGCTGATGATCCAGACGCCGCGGCAGGAGGGCGCTAACGTGCTCACTGTGGAGGCGCTGCAACAGCACCTGGATTCAGCTATCAGGGCCAGCCGAGTGCACGTTTACCTCTTTAACAGGTGACACACACACACACCACACACACACACACGTTCAAACAAATTATGTTTTCGATCGGTCTGAACCTGCTGTGGTAAATTATATTTTGTCTTTTCAGACAATGGAAATTGGAACATTTATGCTACAAATCAGGAGAACTTGTTACCGAAGCTCATTTTATGGACCAGGTAAGCATGAGTTTGTCTCTCTCTTTCTACACAAAACACTGCCTCGTATACAGAGGGTTAGAGCGTGGGTCATAGTGGTAGAGCATCAGTGGTAACACGGTGCCTGCTGTCCCCTGTCAGACCATTCAGAATGAATAATGTGATGTTACTATAATGTGATGTTACTGTAATGTGAGGTTACTATAACGTGAGGTTACAATTAGAGTTCAAGTTTTCATAACAATCGGAAATCGTTATTTTTGGACACCGATTTGCGTTTTTTTTTACACCTTTATTTAATCTTTATTTAACTAGACAAGTCAGTTAAGAACACATTCTTATTTTCAATGACGGCCTAGGAACATTGGGTTAACTGCCTCGTTCAGGGGCAGAACGACAGATTTTCACCTTGTCAGCTCGGGGGATCCAATCTTTCAACCTTACAGTTAACTAGTCCAACGCAATAACGACCTGCCTCTCTCTCGTTGCACTCCACAAGGAGACTGCCTGTTACGCAAATGCAGTAAGCCAAGGTAAGTTGCTAGCTAGCATGAAACTTATCTTATAAAAAACAATCAATCATAATCACTAGTTAACTACCCATGGTGGATGATATTACTAGATATTATCTAGCATGTCCTGCGTTGCATATAATCTGACTGAGCATACAAACGTACAAGTATCTAAGTATCTGACTGAGTGAGCTGTGGTAGGCAGAAGCAGGCGCGTAAATATTCATTCAAACAGCACTTTCGTGCGTTTTGCCAGCAGCTCTTCGTTGTGCGTCAAGCATTGCGCTGTTTATGACTTCAAACCTATCAACTCCCGAGATGAGGCTGGTGTGACTGAAGTTAAATGGCTGGCTAGTTAGCGTGCGCTAATAGCGTTTCAATCTTCACTCGCTCTGAGCCTTGAGGGGGTTGTTTCCCTTGCTCTGCATGGGTAACGCTGCTTCGATGTGGTGGCTGTTGTCTTTGTGTTGCTGGTTCGAGCCCAGGGAGGAGCGAGGAGAGGGACGGGAGGCTATACTGTTACACTGGCAATACTAAAGTGCCTATAAGAACATCCAATAGTCAAAGGTTAATGAAATACAAATGGTATAGAGGGAAATAGTCCTATAGTCCTTTAGGACTATAATAGTCCTAAAATAAAACTAAAACGTCTTACCTGGGAATATTGAAGACTCATGTTAAAAGGAACCACCGGCTTTCATATGTTCTCATGTTCTGAGCAAGGAACTGAAACGTTAGCTTTCTTACATGGCACATATTGCACTTTTACGTTCTTCTCCAACACTTTGCTTTTGCATTATTTAAACCAAATTGAACATGTTTCATTCTCTACTTGAGGCTAAATTGATTGTATTGATGTATTATATTAAGTTAAAATAAGTGTTAATTCAGTATTGTTGTAATTGTCATTATTACAAACACATTTATTTAATTTTATAAATCGGCCGATTAATCGGTACTGGCTTTTTTTTTTTGCCCTCCAATAATCGGCATCGGTATCGGCGCTGAAAAATCATAATCGGTCGACCTCTAGTTATAATGTAGTGATTGGAGCGTCAGCGGTAACACGGTGCCTGCTGTCCCCTGTCAGATTATTGAGAAGCTGCACCCCTGTCTCATCATCACGCCCCTGGACTGTTTCTGGGAGGGAGCCAAGCTCCAGTCTGGAATGTTCTACCTCCCGTGAGTACATAGTATACACACCACACACACACACACAAAACAAACACACGTCATTGTACCCACATCACAGCCTGTAGATCTGGAAACCACGACTATTGACAGACACAACAACACACAACCCCAACACACAACCCCAACTAATAGACACCCAACACAGACATGCAACTGGATTAAACCGACCCGAAACATTGGGCTGTGTCGCTGTATCTGGCAGGCACATCGCTGGCATTTGTTTCTCTCCAGCTCGGGGCCTCACACCATTGTCTGGCCCTTCAGTGTCTAATAGTTCCCCACTACAGTAATATTCAGCAGATCTCTCTCTCTCTCTCACTCTCTCTCTCTCTCTCTCTCTCTCTCTCTCTCTCTCTCTCTCTCTCTCTCTCTCTCTCTCTCTGTGTGTTTCCCTTGCTACCCCCGGCAATAAAAAAGGTTTTTACTATGGGTTGGGTTGGGAGGTCCGGAAACTGACCCGAGCCTGGTTAAACACATACAATGTGATCTGAACCAGAGAGAGAGAGAGTTAATGCTGATGCTGATGGGGAGAAGAGAGAGGGCAGTGAGGAACGAACTCATCTAGCCTAGCTATGTGTGTGTGTGTGTGTGTGTGTGTATGATCTGGTCATTCTGATCACTCTGGTGTGTGTCCCTCCCCCTCCGCAGTGGAAAGCCCCCTCTGCAGTGGACCAACTTTGACCCCAAGGAGTTCCTGACGGAGCTGCGGACTCTGAAGTTCCAGGTGGACAGCTGGGAGGAGATGCTGGAGAAGGCTGACGTGGGACACGGCTACATGGACCGACCCTGTCTCAACCCCCAAGACCCCGACTGTCCCCTCACGGCTCCCAACAAGAACACCACCAAGGTACACACACACACACACATATATATATCCATGTACAGTACATGTACACATGCATCCATACCATATGTGCACACACCCATGCAGACACATACCCATGTTGTTGTGTTGCAGCCCTTTGACGTGGCTCGCGTCCTGACTGGCGGATGCCATGGCCTCTCCAGGAAGTACATGCACTGGCAGGAAGAGCTGATTGTAGGGGGGACCACCAAGAATGGCACTGGACCACTACTCAGGTAAGAGAGCGCGAGAGCTAAAGAGAAAGAGAGAGAGAGAGGAAGAGAGAGAGAGCAAGAGAGAGGGAAAGAGAGAGCAAGAGAGAGGCAGAGAGCAAGAGAGAGGGGGAGAGAGAGAGAGAGAGAGAGAGAGAGAGAGAGGAAGAGAGAGGGAGAGAGCAAGAGAGAGGGAGAGAGAGAGAGATGAATGTTTGGGTAGTTGGGTGGAGTGTGCAGGCTTTCTATCTATTGGGCAGTGTGTGTGAGTAGGGTCTTTGTGCGATAGAGTCTCTCTGTGAGTGTGTGTGTGTGTGTGTGTGTAGTAACTATCTAGTGTCCAGGCAGCACAGCCAGACTTGAGCAGGAACAGCTGGAGTTCTTAGATTTCACTGGAATCTGCTAATGACTGCAAGATTTACGACACTGCAACACACACACACACACACACACACACACACACACACACACACACACACACACACACACACACACACACACACACACACACACACACACACACACATACACACTAGCACACGGTAGGCTGTCTGAGGGCCCAGGGTACATAAATGTGTACATAACCAAAGTGCTCTCTCCATGTAACATTTAGCCTGCAGCCCAAGTGGTACCCTGTTCCCACAACAGTGCACTAACTTTCGACCAGGGCGTGTAGGGCTCTGTTTCTAAAGGTAGTGCACCACATAGGGTGCCATTTGAGTGGTATCCTTGTAGGTCAGAATGCACAGTAAGCACTTTCTGCCCGGCAGGGTTTGGAGAAGACTGGACATTTATTTGTGAATCTACAAATGCGCTGGAGGTTGTCTAATTAAAGTGCAGTTTAAAGTTGGCTTACGCTGGGTTTCTTTACTCTGAACACACACACACACACACACACACACACACACACACACACACACACACACACACACACACACACACACACACACACACACACACACACACACACACACACACTGAGTAGAGCGCGTTGTTTGTTTTTGTGGTTGTGTTTTTGCTTGGTTGGCAGGGACGGGTCATTAGGGGCCTGTGTGTGTGTTTGTGTGCTTGTGTGTGCTCACATTAGTATGCACGGCCACTACTGCAGTGTGTGTTCTATAGCTGCTCCTCCCATGGGGCTGTTCAGGCTGCCGCCGGTCATGGTCGTCTCCGCTGCTGCTCGCAGAGCATTTAGCTGCCTGGCCTCTCTGGAGCGGCCCACGGTGGTACTACCCACCAAGCCTACTGCCTACATCACCTTTACAAGCTGCTGCCACTTTCATTACCCAGAATGCAAGCTAAAGTCAGCCCAGGATCACTGTAGCATAATAGTAATATCCTTTTGCTTCCATTGCCTCTGGGGAGTTGGCATGGGTGTGTGTGTGTGTTGGTGTGTGTGTGTGTGGGTGTGTGTGTGTGTGGGTGTGTGTGTTTTCCATAAATCCCGGTTGGAGGATTCTTTGATTTCCTGCTTATTCCCTCCTGATTCCTTGGGATCTGCCAACCAGGATTTCTGGAAAACCTGGGCATTTTGGGATCGTTAACAGACTTGTGTATGTAGGAGGATATCTTCCCCACTGCCCTCTGCCAGTAACAGTCTCCGCAGGGCACTATCCTATGGAGAGATGATGTACTGTGGACTGTTGTGGCGCCTGTGTGTGTGTATCTGACCTATGTTCTCTCTGTCCTGTGTGTGTGTGTGTGTGTGTCTGACCTATGTTCTCTCTGTCCTGTGTGTGTGTGTGTTTGTGTCTGACCTATGTTCTCTCTGTCCTGTGTGTGTGTGTGTGTGTGTGTGTGTCTGACCTATGTTCTCTCTGTCCTGTGTGTGTGTGTGTTTGTAGTGCCCAGGCATTACAGACCATGTTCCAGCTGATGACTCCTAAGCAGATGTTTGAGCACCTGAAGGGCTATGAAGAGGTGTCCCATATCAACTGGAACCAAGACAAGGCTGCAGCCATACTGGAGGCCTGGCAGAGGAAATACTCAGAGGTAAGACTGTGTGTGTGTGTGTACAGTGGAGTATACTGTACGAGGGGCCTTACAGAGAGAAAGAGGGGCGTTCCTGTGTAAGGTAGGCGTAATTTGCGCATTCCAGCCCCTATCCCCCCCCCTCTCCCCCTCTCCTCTCCCCCCAGTCCAGTTGCTCCTGTGTGGGCCTCAGAGGGAGAGGGGGGGGGGGAACAGTTCCTCTCTGCCCTAGTTTTGGAGGCAGTGCTAGCATCAGCAGCAGCTTATGGTATAATACACTACGGCTGTGATTGAAGGCATTAGCAATGCGCTGCAAATGTATCATGGCAGGGTTTTGTCCCATCCTGGCCAGGGGTCACGTTTTAATGTCAGCCCAGCATTAACACACGTGAAGCCTGGGCCCCCAGGATAGCCCAGGCCCCGTCTCTAAAGCTGAAGTTTAAGTCCTGTATCTGAACTTGCCGTCTGGGACCCTGGTACTCTGTAGGCCACATATGTAAGCCTGGGCCCCCAGTAGATATTTGGCCCAGTGAGGGTGTGTGGCGGTCGGTTAGAGTTAGGGGCTGTGCAGGGGAGAGTAGGACATCTGGAACACATTTAGTGGGCGTTGAAACTCTTTAACACACACACACACATAATCTATTTTCCAGCTGTGGACCCATTGGTGGCTCACGTGTGACATCATCTGCTCTTTGTTTTTGAAGGCCCCCGAGCTCCGCACAGTGTGACTCTGTGTGTGTGTGTGTGTGCGTGTGCGTGTGCGAGTGAGAGTGTGCGTGTGTGTCAGCCATTCATCTTGGGGCCCAGTGCAAGGGAAGAAGTGTGATCATTTGTTTGAGAGAACTGTATTTTTATCAATGAAATACTGCTCTGGAAAGCATCAGGGAAAGAGACTACAACTCTACTGTGTGTGTGTATGTGTGT
>NC_034176.2:39475362-39500362 GCF_002021735.2 Oncorhynchus kisutch
TCCTCCAGTCTACTCCTCTCTGGAACAGAGGGATTCGTCTCTCTTTTTTCTCTCTCTCTCTCTTTATCACATCTCTCCATTTCCTCCCCTCCTTCAGTCTGGAAGAAACAAAAGAGTGTGGATCTGAGCTAGACAAAGAGAGGAAGATAAGCCACACTGCAGCTCCAGTCTCTTTACTGGGGTCAGCCATTGGCCACACCTGGCGTGTTTGTGTGTGTTTAGAGGTCGATTTCAGTAGGAAAATCCTTATGGAGCCGGGAGCAACAGAAATGTGATGTGTTTGTGTGGTCAGACTAGGAATCTATGTGTTCCGTTCTTTCACCCTCCTCCATCTTACTCACCCTCATGCCTCTCTCTCCCCTTTCTCTCTCTACCTTTCTCGCTTTCTTGTGCTGTGCATGGAATTGAGACTTCTGAGGTAAGGAAGGTAAGGAATGAGAGAGGGGGAGCGGTGTGTGTGTGTGTGTGTGTGTGTGGTTGGTGTTAAGGCGTGGTTACAGTGGGATGGAATGGGTTGCTGTAAACTGGCAGTAGTGAGAGCCCGCGTGTGTGTGTGTGTGTGTGTGTGTGTGTGTGTGTGTGTGTGTGTGTGTGTGTGTGTGTGTGTGTGTGTGTGTGTGTGTGTGTGTGTGTGTGTGTGTGTGAGTGTGTGTGTGTGCGTGTGTGAGAGAGTGTGTTCTTGGGTGCGTGCGTGTGTGTGTAGGGGTGTGTGTTGTCTCTGAGCCGTTGCGCCTGTTCATCACCTCAAGCCCTGCAGGCCTCTGTCTCCTTGGGTGGCCTGGCACACACACAGGACTTGTGTGTCTGTGTGTGTGTGTGTGCTTGTGTCTGTGTGTGTGTGTGTGTGTTCAGTGGTCTGGCAGCTACACAGGATCCAGATTGTACTCTGGGCAGGGCCCCAGCCTAACCCCAACCCCCTCTACTCTTTACGGCTCTTAGAGCTACACACGACACTCTCTCTCATTTTATTTTCTCTCATGTTCTCCTCTTACACACTCACACTTTTTTTTCCTTCTTATTTTTTTCCTTCTTTTTTTAAATTAACCCATCCACCGCCACCCGTCTTTGGAGGACACATATCTTTGAAGTTTTTTAGTTTTTTACAGCTTTTCTGCTGCGTATACAGTACATACATTTTACATAGACGTTTTACATGTACATTTTTACATACAGTACCAGTCAAAAGTTTGGACACACCTACTCATTCAAATCAAATCCAATTCAATTTTATTTGTCACATGCGCCGAGTACAAGTGTAGACTTTACCGTGAAACGCTTCCTTACAAGCCCTCAACCAACACTGCAGTTCGGGAAGAGTTAAGAAAATATTTACCAAGTAGACTCAAATAAAAAGTAACACAATAAGAATAACAATAACGAGGCTATATACAGGGGGCACCGGTACCGAGTCAGTGTGCAGGGGTACAGGTGGCTAGTTGAGGTAATCTGTACATGTAGGTGGGGACGAAGTGACTCTGCATAGATAACAAACAAACAGCGAGTGCAGAGAAAACGGTCTATAACTTGGGTGACTGGAGTCCTCATCTAAATTTGCAGAGTTAGTTTCCTGTAAACAATAGATATTGTATTATTTCTCTTTTAGCCAGGTAAAAATGTATTTTTGGAGTAGGTGACACCTTTTGTAACATGATATTCTCTCCAGTCCCACTCCCATTCACAAGGAGCCGAAAGCAAAGTCTTGTATTTTTGTCTTTATTTTGTGAAAACAAGGAAGAGTCGCCTTCCCTCGCTAGTAGTAGCTAGCTGGCAGCCTTAGTAGCTCGTTTTAGCCTGGCTAAAACATAGCAAGCTAGCTAGCTAGCCATTTTAGCTTCCCACATCGCCATGTGAAATAATCCGATTTATAATCAAATAATGTACCCGGCAAATACTCTTATACTAGTATAACTTAACCCATTATCCCGATTTGATAAGCTGCTTGCGTATTCATTCCCATATCATCTAAAAATAGAGCTTCATGTTTTGGTCATGGTGAAAAAAGTACATGACTAGCTAGTTGGCTACAGTAGGTTCTACCATTTCACAATAGCCTGTAATCACTAGTTGTTACTTCGAAACAAAATACCTTTTTGGGTGGATTCTTGGATTTTCTTGTTGTCTACTTATTTGTTGTAGAGTGTCTTGGCTTGTTGTCTTCCCTTGCTTGCAAATTGGCTAAACACTGCAAGCTAGCTGCAAGCTTCCCACATCTCCAAATAGTCTTATACTTGCCAGTGTAACCTACACGACTATCCTGATTTGATATGCTGTTTCAGTGTATTTTCTCCCATATCAGCAAAAATATATGTTTTCAAGAAGAAAAAAGCACATGGCTATCAGTTTGAACCTAGAATAATAATCACTTACATTTTGGGGTGATTCTATAAGGCTACAACGTTGTTTGGTTTATTGTTTGAACAGTCGCTAAGATTATGTTTGGTTATCAATGCAAAATAGGCTGCTTATTTAATGTCAAACTAAACCAAGACAGCATGGGACCCCAGATCCTCAAAAAGTTCTACAGCTGCACCATCGAGAGCATCCTGACCGGTTGCATCACCACCTGGTATGGCAACTGCTCGGCATCAGACCGTAAGGCGCTACAGAGGGTAGTGCTTACAGCCCAGTACATCACCGTGGCCAAGCTTCCTGCAATACCTATATAATAGGCAGTGTCAGAGGAAAGACAAAAAAATTGTCAAAGACTCCAGTCACCCAAGTTATAGATTCTTCTCTCTACTACCGCACGGCAATCGGTACCGGAGCGCCAAGTCTTGTTCCAAAAGGCTCCTTATTAGCTTCTACCCCCAAGCCATAAGACTGCTGAACAATTCATCAAACGGCCTGCCACGCTATTTACTGTTTACTTTTGTTTTTACACTGCTGCTACATGCTGTTTATTATCTATGCATAGTCACTTTACCCCTACCTACATGTACACATGACCTGGACTAACCTGTACCCCCTGCACATTGACTCGGCACCGGTGCCCCCTGTGTATAGCCCCTGTGTTGTTATTTTATTGTGTTACTTTTTACTTTAGTTTATTTAGTCAATATTTTTTGCATTGTTGGTTAAGGGCTCATAAGTAAGCATTTCACAGTAAGGTCTACATCTGTTGTATTCAGCGCATGTGACCAATACAATTTGATTTGATTTGATCTGGGCGTTTAAGTGATTTTGAAGTTGATTGGCTTCCCTCATCTCCTTGTGAAATAATCAGATTTATAATGAAATAATATGCCCTGGCAAATATTTGTATACTTGCTTGTGCAACCTACGATATTATCCCAGTTTCATATGCTGTTTCAATGCTGTTTCACTCCCATATCAGCTAAAAATAGAATATCATCATGTTTTAGTCGTGGAGAAAGAGCACATATCTTGAAGCTGTTTTTACCAGTAGCCTGAAATGACTAGTTATCACTTCTAAACAAAATAACCTTTTGGATTCTAATAAGGCTATAATGTGGTTTGGTTTATTGTTTGAACAGTTGCTGATATTATATTTGCTTATCAATGCAAAATAGGCTGATTTCATGCGATAACCTATAGCCCATAGATCAGATCAAGGAAGCAAGCAAGTTTCATTGCCGACACAATACTGCCCCCACGGTCACGGAAAGTATGCTAGGACACGGTACAATTTTCACGTGACACGCTAGTGCCCGAGCACGCTATAAGGAGGCGCCCTTTCTGTGACGAGAAGCGGCACTGCGCTACGCTTCGTCAGCTTGGTTTGCATATTCCGTGTAGACCCCCGTAGGAACTCTATAAACTACCCCCTCTCAACTCATGGCAGCCTGATAAGTTAACCAATTGTTCCCTGTGTGTGTGTGTGTGTGTGTGTGTGTGTGTGTGTGTGTGTGTGTGTGTTCTCCCTGGCCAGGCTGCGGTGGTGGTGGTGTTTAACTTTGCCATGGTACTGCTCATCTTCCCTGCCATCCTCAGTATGGACCTGTATCGCAGAGAGGACCGGCGCTTTGACATCTTCTGCTGCTTCTACAGGTTAACACACACACACACACACATAAACTCTACACACACACACACACTGTATATCTCTCCCCACCCTGGGGTTCATAAAGGTGTGTCGTATTTTTCCATGTGATTACAGCTGAGTGTATCTCTACCTCAACTTCCCAAACTGATCCTTTAATTACTGTTTAGAGTGTGCTCTCTGTCTGTCTGTTTATCCTTCTCTCTCTTTGTTAAACATCACCTGCCTGTCTGTGCATGTTCAGCTCCATAACACACAGTCAATATACTCCCAGAAGTACACACGTGCACATATACCAAACATCTCCAGCGCCACTGCTAGCTGTCTGTCTGTCCCCCAGCCTGTGTGCTAACTCTCTGTCTGTCTGTCTGTCTGTCCCACAGCCTGTGTGTTAAATCTCTATCTGTCTGTCTGTCTGTCTGTCCCCCAGCCTGTGTGCTAACTCTGTCTGTCTGTCCCCCAGCCTGTGTGCTAACTCTCTCTCTGTCTGTCTGTCTGTCTGTCTGTCTGTCTGTCTGTCTGTCTGTCTGTCTGTCTGTCTGTCTGTCTGTCTGTCTGTCTGTCTGTCTGTCTGTCTGTCTGTCTGTCTGTCTGTCTGTCTGTCTGTCTGTCTGTCTGTCTGTCTGTCTCTGTCTGTCTGTCTGTCTGTCTGTCTGTCTGTCTGTCTGTCTCCCAGCCTGTGTGCTAACTCTCTGTCTGTCTGTGTCTCTCCAGCCCGTGTGCTAACAGGGTGATCCAGATCGAGCCCCAGGCTTACCTGGATGGAGCAGACGGCAGTCACTACAGCCCCCCTCCTACCACCTTCCGCACCCCCCCTCCCTCCTACAGCAGCCATGGTTTCTCCCAGCAGACTCAGATCACCATGCAGTCTACCGTCCAGCTGAGGACAGAGTACGACCCCAGGACTCAGGCCTTCTACACTACGGCCGAACCCAGGTCCCAGATCTCCGTACAACCGTTTACACCCTCAGCCACCGGCCCCGCCAACAACCCCAACGCCAGTCACGGTGTTCATGGCAACAACAACCACCATAGCAACCATCACAGCCGGAGTGGGAGTAGCAGTAGTCACGGCAACCTGAACAACAACAACGGTGGGCGTGGTTCCGGCTCAGTCCCGTTCCCTCCTCCCGCGTCCTCCTCTGGCGTTCCCCCTGTCTCCCCCCAGGCGGGGGAGGGGGTGTGTGTGTCGGGGGAGAGTGCCAGCTCCACCAGGGATCTGCTGTCCCAGTTTGGAGAGGCCTCTCTGGGGCTGCGCTGTCTGGAGCCCCCCTGCTCCCGATGGACCCTGGCCTCCTTCGCAGAGAAACACTACGCCCCCTTCCTACTTCAGCCCACCACCAAGGTCAGTCTGTGTGTGTGTATGGGTGTGTGTGCGCGCGCCAGGCTTTCAGTCTGTGGTCTGTCTTCTCTCCTGGGTGGGCCCTTAAACTGACCTCCTGACCTGACTGACTCAGTCTGTGGTCTGTCTTCTCTCCTGGGTGGGCCCTTAAACTGACCTCCTGACCTGACTGACTCAGTCTGTGGTCTGTCTTCTCTCCTGGGTGGGCCCTTAAACTGACCTCCTGACCTGGCTTTCAGTCTGTGGTCTGTCTTCTCTCCTGGGTGGGCCCTTAAACTGACCTCCTGACCTGGCTTTCAGTCTGCGGTCTGTCTTCTCTCCTGGGTGGGCCCTTAAACTGACCTCCTGACCTGACTGACTCAGTCTGTGGTCTGTCTTCTCTCCTGGGTGGGCCCTTAAACTGACCTCCTGACCTGACTGACTCAGTCTGTGGTCTGTCTTCTCTCCTGGGTGGGCCCTTAAACTGACCTCCTGACCTGACTGACTCAGTCTGTGGTCAGACAGACACTACATTATGCTGGCTGGAGTGTTGAGATGGGTGACTAAACTGGGAGAGTAAAGCAGGTCCTGCCAGCGGTATTTACGTGCTCTTGACTGCGTCCCAAATGGCACCATGTCCCCTACATAGTGCGCTTATTTTGACCGGGGCCCATGTCAACACTCCACTCTAGTTCACTTTGGAACGTGGGATGTTTCTGTGGCCGTTGGGTTTCGGTTTGTAAAGGGCCACCCATGTTCGGCGTGCTGTGTACTTATCTCCCCTCCGTCCCTCCCTCTCTTCAGGTGGTAGTCATCCTGCTGTTCCTGGTCCTGCTGGGGGTCAGTCTGTACGGGACCACACGGGTACGGGACGGGCTGGAGCTGACCGACATTGTTCCCAGGGAGACCAGCGAGTACGACTTCATCGGGGCCCAGTTCAAGTTCTTCTCCTTCTACAACATGTACGTGGTGACCCAGCGGGCAGAGTACTCCCAGGCCCAGCCCCTGCTCTACCAGCTGCACAGTCGCTTCAACACGATCCGCTACGTACTGAGGGAGGACAACGGCCAGCTGCCACTCATGTGGCTCCACTACTTCAGGGACTGGCTGCAAGGTGAGACATATACAATACGTATTCAAACCCCTTCACTTTTTCCACGTTTTGTTACGTTACAGACATATTTTAAAATGGATTAAAAAAAAAAAAAAGTTTTCTCTCAAAATGTATTTTAACAATCTGCACACAATACCCTATAAAAAAACGGGTTTTTAAAAATGTTTCAAATGTATTATAAAACAAAAAACAGAATACGTATGTATTCAGACCCTTTCCCATGAGACTCAAAATTGAACTCAGGTCCATCCTGTTTCCATTCCATTTCCATTTCGTCCTTGAGATGTTTCTACAACTTGATTGGAGTCCACTTGGGAAATTCAATTGATTGGACATGATTTGGAAAGGCACACACTGTTGACAGTGCATGTCAGAGCAAAAACCATGCCATGAGGTCAAAGGAATTGTCCGTAGAGCTCAGAGACAGGATTGTGTTGAAGCACAGATCTGGGGAAGGGTACCAAAACATTTCTGTAGAATTGAAAGTCCCCAAGAACACAGTGGCCTCCATCATTCTTAAATGGAAGAAGTTTGCAACCACCTAGACTCTTCCTAGAGCTGGCCACCCAGCCAAACTGAGCAATCGAGGGAGAAGGGCCTTGGTCAGGGAGGTGACCAAGAACCCGGTGGTCACTCTGACAGAGCTCCAGAGTTCCTCTGTGGAGATGGGAGAAACTTCCAGAAGAGCAACCATCTCTGCAGCACCCCACCAATCCGGCCTTTATGGTAGAGTGGCCAGACGGAAACCACTCCTCAGTAAAAGTCACATGACAGCCCGCTTGGAGTTTGCCAAAAGGCACATAAAAGACTCTCAGACCATGAGAAACAAGATTCTCTGATCTGATGAAACCAAGATTGAACTCTTTGGCCTGAATGCCAAGCGTCACATCTGGAGGAAACCTGGCACCATCCCTACAGAGAAGCATAGTGGTGGCAACATCATGCTGTGGGGATGTTTTGCAGCGGCAGGGACTGGGAGACTAGTCAGGATTGAGGGAAAGATGAAGGTTCATCTTCCAACAGGACAATGATCCTAAACACACAGCCAAGACAACACAGGAGTGGCTTTGGGACAAGTCTCTGAATGTCCTTGAGTGGCCCCGCCAAAGACCGGACTTGAACCCAATCAAACATCTCTGGAGAGAACTGAATATAGCTGTGCAGTGACGCTCCCCATCGAAGCTGACAGAGCTTGAGAGGATCTGCAGAGAAGAATGGGAGAAACTCCCCAAATACAGGTGTGCCAAGCTTGCAGATTCATACCCAAGAAGACTCGAGGCTATAATCACTGCCAAAGGGGCTTTAACAAAGTACAGAGTAAAGGGTCTGAATACTTATGTAGGTAAATGTAATATTTCAGTTGTTTGATTTGGAGTATATTTGCAGTATGTGGGGTATTGCGTGTAGATTGATAAGGAGAAAAAAGACACAATTGAATCCATTTTAGAACAAGGCTGTAACGTCACAAAATGTGGGACTAAGTCAAGGGGGTCTGAATACTTTCCGAATGCACTGTACCTGCACACAAACACACAGGCTTGCACCGTGCACTTTTGAGCTGTCATGTTCTACAGGCAACCTCATGAGCTGCGGCTGTTTTCCAGCCACAGGAATCACGTAGACCTAAGCCTGTAAACAACAGCTGGACACCGCTGGTGATGCGCTGCGGGTTGACGTGCTTGTACATTTCCGCGTGTGTTCATCTGCGTCCGCGCTTGCACACGTATGTATGTGTGTGCTTGAATGTGTAGAGGTGTGGCGCGCGGCGCGCGTGTGTGGCTGAGCGGGGAGCTGCAGAGTGGGTGGGTTGCGGAGAGCTGTGTTTAATATTGCTCAGTGAGATGGCTGGACAAATTGGACCCAGACAGCGAGCAAAAGGAGACCCAAAAACACTATCCCAGAAACAGGCTACCGGCCAGGGGGAACGGAGAGGGGAGTGCAGGAGGCCAAGAGGAGAGAAACACAGAAAAGAGAGAGAGCAATGAAACAATTAGTAATTGTGAGGTAGCGATAGACAGCATGACGGAAAGAAGTTAAGAAACAGAGGTGGAGAGGTATATTCTCGGCCTGTTCTACCTGAAAGCTTGTCGGAGTTGGATACTGAGTTTGTCCTGCTCTTGTACAATGCACTAACCAGCACAGTATGTACCATGTACCAGCGTCTTTTAAGGCGTTTAAGTGAGGTCTCATAAAGTACGCGGGGGAGAAATGTGTGTAATTAGACAACCATTATCCCACTCAGTGTGTGGGACTAAAACTGAAACACATTTGACTAACAGGCCCTGGATTACTAGTCTCACATCGCCGTTTGGAAGAGATTTAACACGTTCAGCACTTTGGGCTGAGATTCAAGTTCAAGCAGACACAAGCACACTAAGCAACCCCCAGCCATACAGAAAGAGAAGAGAGAGAGAGAGAGACCCGCTGCTGGCGTTGTTGTTGTTGTGTGTGTCCGGTTCGAGGTCTTGCTGTGTAATTGTGAGACAAAAAGAGGTTGCCGGGAGACCGAAATGGGGTGAGTTCTACAGAAGAGGCAATTACTGTCTTGTATGTCTTGTATATGTAGTCAATATCTCCACAGGCCAGAGCCCCGCCGAGGAAGGTATGTCGATATCCCGGAAGAGAGACTTCACATGTTGCTGTGCTGTGTTTGGTTTGTGTCCTTTAGAAACCGACTGGTCATGCTCCTAATGACTTCTTCAATGGTCTGGCTACTGCTCATGTTCCGTTGTGGTGCTCTGCTCCGGGGGACAGAGTGCTGCGCTGTCTCTGTTCGCTGTTTGAAGAGTGCGGTCAAGGCCTTGCGGTCCTTTTGACCGTAGTCTGCTTTTAGAAGTTCTCTTGAAGAATGCGGTCGTGCCCACCGGTTGTTGTGGAAAACATGGCCCGTTTTGGACGTGTGGTAGAGTTTTGATCTTCTTTAAAAAGAAATAGAGTGTTGTCCTGTTTTTCAGTTTGAATGGAACACGTTGAGAGGTCTGTTGGTCTTGGTGGGGAATGTGGAACATGCTTTTGATGTGGTCATGTGTTTTGTGTGTTCAGCTACATTTTTTGAAGAGAGAAGTGGTGTTGTGTTTAGTATGCTGTGACGTATGGGGGGGGGGGTTATGTTGTTTGGTTATGTTATGGTTGTTTTGTGTGTTGTGACGTATGGTTATGTTATGGTTGTGAAATGGTTGCGTTGTGGTTGTGTTTTGTCTCTACAGGTCTGCAGGCAGCGTTTGATCAGGACTGGGAGGCGGGTCGGATCACACAGAGCAGCTACAGGAATGGGTCAGACGACGGGGTCCTGGCCTACAAACTACTGGTACAGACCGGACGCAGGGACAAGCCCATCAACTTCAACCAGGTGAGACCCGCTTAATAATACCAGGCTAAATCCATTCACTTCAACCAGATGAGAGTCACTTAATAATACCAGGCTAAACCCATTCACTTCAACCAGATGAGAGTCACTTAATAATACCAGGCTAAACCCATTCACTTCAACCAGATGAGAGTCACTTAATAATACCAGGCTAAACCCATTCACTTCAACCAGATGAGAGTCACTTAATAATACCAGGCTAAACCCATTCACTTCAACCAGGTAAGAGTCACTTAATAATACCAGGCTAAAGCCATTCACTTCAACCAGGTGGGAGTCACTTAATAATACCAGGCTAAACCCATTCACTTCAACCAGGTGAGAGTCACTTAATAATACCAGGCTAAAGCCATTCACTTCAACCAGGTGGGAGTCACTTAATAATACCAGGCTAAACCCATTCACTTCAACCAGGTGAGAGTCACTTAATAATACCAGGCTAAACCCATTCACTTCAACCAGGTAAGAGTCACTTAATAATACCAGGCTAAAGCCATTCACTTCAACCAGGTGAGACCCAGCTATTAATAACCCTTAATACTCAAGGGAAATGGCCTATATGGATCGGGCTCAATTGAAATGTTTCTTATAGAAGAAATATGAGCCCATGCAGAACTATGGTAGCAATTAAAATGGACCAGTTTGCAGATTATGGGGAAATTATTAGACGTAAAATGAGAAGACAACAGTTCACCTGACACAAGACTGAATCCAAACATTAAACTGTTGATTTTATGTGCATTTTACATTTACTGTACTTTTTTCCACGTTTTGTTGATAATGAAATATATTATTAATCTGGATACATTCATGAACATGATGAGAATATTCTTGGAAAATGTGGGGTAGGTGCAACATAAGACAAAACAATTACACGGGTTTGAGTGGAAGGTCTAATTGGTGTTTCAAAGTGACCACCCACCTCTGGTGGGCACAGTTCCTAAGTTATTTCCATGCACTTTTATGACTCAAAGAAAAGTCTTCAACTACAAAGAGCTTTTTGGACCTCTCCTAGCTGTGCCCTTGAGGAACTAGAGCAAGCACACTTGTAGTTGTTTGGTTTGGAACACGGCCCTGCATCCCTGCATCCCCACAATCCAAAAATGGTCCATTATAAATCGCAATCTGGGTCAAATGGGAATCATTTGAAAGCTTGTTCTATTGCCAACATGACTAGCGAAATGATAAAATACGATCTAACAGTGTTAGGCTTTCACAAGGCAATTCAGAGAAGCAGATTTGGGGAGCATGGAATGGAGTCATGGGTTCATTCAGTTGTGAGGTCCGCGCCAAATTTTCTTCACAATTACAACAAACACAGGCTCATTCTGTTCAGGACAACCCAGGGTACAATGCCATGTCATCTAGTAATTGTACATCAAACATAGTGATCATAAGCACTGACACTGTATATTACATGATTTTTATGATATAGAAATGTGAAGTGCACGTTTGGACGGGTGTTTATTATAATCCTCAACGTCTCTAGTCCTCGTCATTTCCCTCATTTCCCTCATTTCCCTCTTTTTTTTTAAGTTGCTCAATTAGCTGGAGGGATATGGGCAACATCTTGTCTCGAGTGGTGCTCTCAAGCTCAAAACGGCTGTCAGTCAAATCCCACACAGCAGTGTGACGCGCAGAGCTCTGACGTCATGTATAGCATGTTACTGTACAGCCACTGCGTTCCAATTTAGGCGCTTATCAGTGGCCAAATCTGCCAGTTTCAACTTGTATACGGGTACGAGTGTCAAGGGCTATTACCAGGAAAAACCCCTTTCACTTCAACCAGGTGAAACCCACTTATTAAACCAGGCTAAACCCATTCACTTCAACAAGGTGAAACCCACTTATTAAACCCAGGCTAAACCCATTCACTTCAACCACGTGCCTTGTCTCCAACCCATTTATTAAAGAAAGTGAGTTTTTCGATCAAAACCCATTCACTTCAACTAGGTGGGTGTACACAGTATGATAAAAACTCCTTTATCTAAACCAGGTGGGTGTACAGTATGATCAAAACTCCTTTATCTAAACCAGGTGGGTGTACAGTATGATCAAAACTCCTTTATCTAAACCAGGTGGGTGTACAGTATGATCAAAACTCCTTTATCTAAACCAGGTGGGTGTACAGTATGATCAAAACTCCTTTATCTAAACCAGGTGGGTGTACAGTATGATCAAAACTCCTTTATCTAAACCAGGTGGGTGTACAGTATGATCAAAACTCCTTTATCTAAACCAGGTGGGTGTACAGTATGATCAAAACTCCTTTATCTAAACCAGGTGGGTGTACAGTATGATCAAAACTCCTTTATCTAAACCAGGTGGGTGTGGGATCGTAAGTCGCCCACGCTAACCAGGTGACTATTTGATGATTATTACAAAGCACGCCTGTCAACCTCTGCCTAGGGAAGATACTGTATGACCCTATCTCAAATCAAATCAAACTTTATTTGTCACATGCGCCGAATACAACAAGTGTAGACTTTACCGTGAAACTAAAATAAATAGTAATAATAAAAAGTAACACAATAAGAGTAACAATAACAAGACTATATACAGGGGGCACCGGTACCGAGGGGTGCGGGGGTACAGGCTAGTTGAGGTAATCTCTACATGTAGGTGGGGGCGAAGTGATTATGCATAGAGGGGGGGGGGGGGGGGGGGGGGGGGGGGGGGGGGGGGTGTATTACAGACCAGGTCAGAGAGAGGTTGAAAATGTCAGTGGAGACACTTAACAGTTGGTCCGAACATGCTTTGAGTACACGTCTTGGTAATCCATCTGGTCCAGCGGCTTTGTTGACCTGTTTAAAGGTTTTGTTCACATCGACTACCAAGAGCATTAAGCGGGCATAAACGGCATTGAGGAGTACACTATCTGACTGAAGCAGAACTATTTGAATGCTTGATGATGCTCTGTGGCCTTCTTATCCTGTCCTTCTCATCTCTTGTCCTCAAATGTCGCAGTGGTACAGTAGGATTGTACAACACTGGATTTGATGAAGCCTTGGAGAATGGGATACCGAGTGACACAGAGGCCATTTTGTCCTTTGTGGGTGTACGTGTGAGTCGAGGTCTGTGGCTGGGCCTAGGAAAGCCACACCTGGCTTATAAACAGGTCTCTCTCTCTCTCTCTCTCTCTCTCTCTCTTTATCTCTCTCTATCTCTCTCCCCCCTTCTCTCTCTCTCTCTCTCTCTCTCTCTCTCTCTCTCTCTCTCTCTCTCTCTCTCTCTCTCTCTCTCTCGCTCTCTGATGACTTTACCAAGCCCAGGAATTTAAAGCCCTCGCCGGGGCTGCAACCCGTCTCTGAAAAAGCTATTAACTCTTCATTTAAACCGTTTGTCCCATTTGCTGCTAGCTACAGGCTATAGATACCCAACTCTAACCATGGTGTGTGTGTTTGTGTTCCCTTTTGCATCAGATAATACAGTTGAACACTTTCACAGTGTTTCTAGTTAAGGCTAGGTGTGATAGTAAACCGCCAGACAGAGGAAGATAGATGACATTATCATGCCCCCTGGAGTCTGAAGTTATGTGTGTGTGTGTTGGTGAGTGTGTATGATGAATGATTGAAGTGTACCCTAGATCCTCCACTATCTGGCTAATAGTGTAGCAGTATCTCCCAAATCATCGCTGTCTGATGTAAACCTCTTCTCAGGAAATTGAAAAAAATGACCATTTATGAAAATACAATTATGAAACGTCAGACGCTATTTTGAATACATTTTCTTGCTTCTTGAATCATGAAATGTTCAGAGTACATTGACAGGAGTTACTGCTTTCAATAAATAAAAAATAAACATGTGGGCAAAAATGGAGTTAAGGGTTTTCATCAGACAGCGACGCAATGGTGGGTCTGCTAGAGATGTTGTTCTGTTAGTTGGATGGGTTTTTGCCTTTCGTTGGTTGTTGGTAAACCACTAGCATAGATATCACAAAACAGCCCGGGCCTGGGAGGCCTGCTGGTGTGCGGGCGGCCCTATGATGTCACTTCCTGTGCCTGTGAGGGAAGCGGAGCTGGCTGCAGGGCGATGGGCCGCCAGCCGTGCTCCATGGGCTTCCCGTGACAGCTTGAAGACATACAGTGGTTGCGTATCCTGCTGCTTAATGCAAGACAGACCTTTGGAATTCAACTCTCTCTCTCTCCCCGTCTCTCTCTTCCTCTCACTCTTCTGTCTTTTCCTCTCCCTCCCTCTCTCTTTCTAGGTTTTCTCTCCCTCTCTCCCACCGTTTTCTCTCTCTTTCAAAGTTCTATTTTCCCCTCTCTCCCGCGCTCTTCTCTCTCTCTCTTCCCTCCCGTCCCTCTTCTTATTTTCTCTGTGCTCTGCTGCCGTGTCCCCTTTCAATGAGTGGAGAGGAGCTGAAGCACGTGATCTCTTTGAGTCAACACTGTGTGGGTGCGCGCGTGTGTGTGTATGGGTGTGCGAGTGTGTGTGTGTGTGGGTGTGCGAGGGTGTGCGTGTGTGTGGGTGTGCATGTGTGTGTGGGTGTGCGTGTGTGGGTGTATGGGTGTGCGAGGGTGTGTGTGGGTGTGCATGTGTGTGTGGGTGTGCGTGTGTGGGTGTATGGGGTGTGTGTGGGTGTGCATGTGTGTGTGGGTGTGCGTGCGTGTGTGCGTGTGAGAGAGAGAGTACGTTTTTTTTGTCAAAGTGTATACTGTACAGTAGTAGCTGTATTTTTTTCCATGTCAAATTAAGAACAGATATTTTCCAACCCTGGCAAATTGCAAAGCTAGATGTTTTATTTTGATATGCCACACCACAGCTTTCTGGGGAGGCATTTTCCCTTTGATGTCTTTCTGCTAACTTTTCTCCCAGCACTGGACGGTCATTCGTTCCTTATGGCCAAGGGAATTATATGAAAGTTGGCAATGTGTGTGTTTCTGAGAGAGAGAGAGAGAGGCAAAGAGAGAGAACGAAAAGGTGAGGAGAAGAGAGAGAATGACAAGGTGAGGAGAAGAGAGAGAACAAAAAGTGAGGAGAAGAGAGAGAACGAAAAGGTGAGGAGATGAGAGCGAACGAAAAGGGGAGGAGAAGAGAGAGAACGGAAAGGTGAGGAGATGAGAGAGAACGAAAAGGGGAGGAGAAGAGAGAGAGCGAAAAGGTGAGGAGAGGAAAGGAGAGAGAGGATGAGGGAAAGAGAGGAATAGGGAAAGAAAAAGAGAGGAAAAAGGGTGAGAGAAATAGAGAGAGAGGGAAATGAGGTTGGAAAGGAGAGGGAAAGGGAGCAAGCAAGGGAAAGTGGGAGAGAGAGAGAGAGAGAGAGAGGCTGCCTTTGCTACTGCTATCAAGAGCCCTTTTCTTCTCGGCCCGGATCCGACTGTGGTGCAGGGCATTCTGGGTATCCGTAGGGGTCAGGAGAAGCAAGCACGAGCAACATTTGTACAGATGCGGTGTTATTTTATAGCTCTACTCCATTTGCTGGGTGGCATTTCCTTCAGTGTTAACAGCGAGGTTAACTGCACACAGACGCGCACAGGGACCCCAGCCAATTTTTTTATTGTTACGCTAACTAACTCAAGCAATTTTTCCCTCCCCCCTCCACACCTCCCCCTACCTACCCCCATGACTCCCCCTCATCCCCCTCTCCCCTAACACTGCCTCTGTGAACGAGGGATTTATTGTACTGAGAAGGGCGAGTGGCATAGAGCGGTGTGCAGAAATGGAGGTAGCTAGCTACGCCACCGCCCCCCCCGCTCTCAAAGGGGAGGGGGCTACAGCCCTCAGAGGATCCTGAGAGGGGGCTAGTTAGCGCTGAGGGAAGCTAGCTAGCTTCTTCTATTTGTGAATAGAGTTAGTTGTAAGAGAAATGAGCTCGCTAGTTTGATGTGATGAAGTGGTGTGCAGTAATGGCTGTGACTTTCAGGAGCTCCCGAGCTCCCTACCAAGGCCTCCCGTTCTCACATGGGAGGGAGACAGCTATAGCCCCAACAGGGAGGGTAGCTATTAGCCAGCCCTGTTGTGGAGGTGAGGTAACCAGCTAGTTCTGTATAGGGAATTAGTTAGCAATGTGAGAAAAAAGTATAGAGGGAAGCTAGTTAGCTCTCAGAGGACTAGGAGGTAGGAAGCTGTATCAGGTCTGTGTGCGCTAGCCTATCCTGGCTAATTCTGTTGGAGAGGAAAGCTGATCCCAACACATTATCTACATGCTTTTTTTTCTCAGGAGACTAGCACATCTGACCGCCTGAAAGCTGATTTGACATTTCCATTTTCCATGTAGGCCTAATAATTCTGGGAAGTTCAGCGAGAAGTACGGGAAATGTCAGAAGGCACCAGTGTTTGACTGTTTACTTTTCTTTGGGTTGAGAGAGGGAGAAATAGTTTTAGCTTATTTTTCAAAGCCGGCCCGCTTTCTCATGCTCACGCACGGTTATAAACAGGATTTCTGCGGCCAGTCATATAGACAATGTTTTGGGTCAACATCGTTTCTACAATGCCAGTCCGTTTCTATAGATGTAGGATCTTCATTTGATCACAAATTTGTTGCTGAGAATTTTCCTGCACAGCAGGAAGTATATTCACATTTTATAAAGGCTTCTAAATTTTGTAAATTCCATTTTAAAATGCCAGACACTATTTGCCCTAATGAAAACTGTACCAGCCCCTACAAAAAAACATCCATAAATTATTATCCACATAATAATTCACATTTCCTGTTTCTGCAGGAGTTTTTTTCCTGCTGTAGCAAACTGGCTCAAATTAAGATCTAATATCTGTAACAATCAATATCACACACACTATCCCTCACCTCCTCTCTTCCTTTCTCCCTTGTCCTCCCGCCCCCTCTCTTTCCCTCTCCCTCTATCCTTCTTTTCAAATGATGAACTATTGTCTCCTTGTCTCCTCCTCTAGCTGACGAGGCAGCGCTTGGTGAATGAGGATGGCATCATCAACCCGGGGGCGTTTTACATCTACCTGACGGCGTGGGTCAGCAACGACCCGGTGGCGTACGCAGCCTCGCAGGCCAACATACGGCCACACCCCCCGGAGTGGCTCCACGACCGCACAGACTCCATGCCCGAGACACGCCTCAGCAGTGAGTGACCAATCCACAGCACACTTCACTATCACAAAGGCCTCTCAACGGCCAGTTATATGAGACATACATTATTTGCTCTCAATAATTCTTTGGCACTCTGGCCTACTGATTTAGCAATTCAATTAAAACCGATTGGGACTGAATGTAAGAAGTGTGCAGGAGCTACTTCTCTCGTCGACGCTAGATTTGTACCTCTAGAGTTGACGCTAGATTTGTACCCCTAGAGTTGACGCTAGATTTGGACCTCTAGAGTTGACGCTAGATTTGTACCTCTAGAGTTGACGCTAGATTTGTACCTCTAGAGTTGACGCTAGATCTGTAGCCCTAGAGTTGACGCTAGATTTGTAGCCCTAGAGTTGACGCTAGATTTGTACCTCTAGAGTTGACGCTAGATTTGTACCCCTAGAGTTGACGCTAGATTTGTACCCCTAGAGTTGACGCTAGATTTGTACCCCTAGAGTTGACGCTAGATTTGTACCCCTAGAGTTGACGCTAGATTTGTACCCCTAGAGTTGACGCTAGATTTGTACCCCTAGAGTTGACGCTAGATTTGTACCCCTAGAGTTGACGCTAGATTTGTACCCCTAGAGTTGACGCTAGATTTGTACCCCTAGAGTTGACGCTAGATTTGTACCCCTAGAGTTGACGCTAGATTTGTACCCCTAGAGTTGACGCTAGATTTGTACCCCTAGAGTTGACGCTAGATTGTACCTCTAGAGTTGACGCTAGATTTGTACCTCTAGAGTTGACGCTAGATTTGTACCTCTAGAGTTGACGCTAGATTTGTACCATCTAAGAGTTGACGCTAGATTTGTACATCTAAGAGTTTGACGCTAGATTTGGACCTCTAAGAGTTGACGCTAGATTTGTACCTCTAAGAGTTGACGCTAGATTTGTACCTCTAGAGTTGACGCTAGATTTGTACCTCTAGAGTTGACGCTAGATTTGTACCTCTAGAGTTGACGCTAGATTTGTACCTTCTAGAGTTGACGCTAGATTTGTACCTCTAGAGTTGACGCTAGATTTGTACCTCTAGAGTTGACGCTAGATTGTACCTCTAGAGTTGACGCTAGATTTGTACCTCTAGAGTTGACGCTAGATTTGTACCTCTAGAGTTGACGCTAGATTTGTACCTCTAGAGTTGACGCTAGATTTGTACCTCTAAGAGTTGACGCTAGATTTGTACCTCTAGAGTTGACGCCAGATTGGACCTCTAGAGTTGACGCTAGATTTGTACCTCTAGAGTTGACGCTAGATTTGTACCTCTAGAGTTGACGCTAGATTTTTACCCCTAGAGTTGACGCTAGATTTGTACCTCTAGAGTTGACGCTAGATTTGTACCTCTAGAGTTGACGCTAGATTTGTACCTCTAGAGTTGACGCTAGATTTGTACCTCTAAGAGTTGACGCTAGATTTGTACCTCTAGAGTTGACGCTAGATTTGTACCTCTAGAGTTGACGCTAGATTTGTACCTCTAGAGTTGACGCTAGATTTTTACCCCTAGAGTTGACGCTAGATTTGTACCTCTAGAGTTGACGCTAGATTTGTACCTCTAGAGTTGACGCTAAATTTGTACCTCTAGAGTTGACGCTAGATTTGTACCCCTAGAGTTGACGCTAGATTTGTACCTCTAGAGTTGACGCTAGATTTGTACCTCTAGAGTTGATGCTAGATTTTTACCCCTAGAGTTGACGCTAGATTTGTACCTCTAGAGTTGACGCTAGATTTTTACCCCTAGAGTTGACGCTAGACTTTTACCCCTAGAGTTGACGCTAGATTTGTACCTCTAGAGTTGATGCTAGATTTGTACCCCTAGAGTTGACGCTAGATTTGTACCTCTAGAGTTGACGCTAGATTTGTACCTCTAGAGTTGACGTTAGATTTGTACCTCTAGAGTTGACGCTAGATTTGTACCTCTAGAGTTGACGCTAGATTTGTACCTCTAGAGTTGACGTTAGATTTGTACCTCTAGAGTTGACGCTAGATTTGTACCTCTAGAGTTGACGCTAGATTTGTACCTCTAAGAGTTGACGCTCGATTGTTACCTCTAAAGGCATTTAGACACTACTTGTTATGTTTTGTGTCCTAACTGTTCTGTGGGCAATTTCTCCTTGAGCGTTCCATTTGACCTCTCCTGTTCAACCATTCCGTACGCCGGTTATGTTAGAATACCTGTTTATAATACCATCTGTGGAGTTACTGACCCTTCTCTTCTTTCTGGTTGTAACTGAGGTAGTTGTACTGTTTACAGCAGGGTTCCCCCAACTGTGTTTTATTTGGCCTCCCAAGTTTTCGAAGCAATTTATGAGGGGAATTTTCATCTTTGGACATAAAAGACGGTAAAAAAAATAAACAGTAAATCAGCTCCAAGAGATTTTCATTTAAGAAATCTGTTTCCATGTAGGCCGATACCCACGCATAATAAAGAGACACGCGATCATATACAAATGTAAACAAGGTTTGAAGTTATAAATGTTATAGTCAAACATTATATCTGTTTGGGCTTCTTGCGGTCAATTTGCCGTACACAAATTATTTGTAATTAAGTTGCGGGCCCCCCCCCAGACCATCTGCTTCAGAACACAATCGGCCCGTGGCTGAATCTAGTTGATGATCTCTGGTTTACTGTATACTGTGTGTGTGTGATGGCTTGGTTTGCAGTGCTGAGGGGCAGGGAATAGCACGCTGTGGTACTCTAATGGTTCCTGTGGTGAATGCGATAACTCTTACCACCACAGGCCTCTAAGCATTACACACATACGCACATAAATACATGAACGCGCGTGCGCACACACACACACACACAGAAATAGGATTGGTTAACAAGCAAAGGCTTGGGTGGGATAGACGATTGGATAACAAGCAGGAAGTGCATTACAGGGAGGAGATGTGATTGGATAACAAGCAGTGAGTGTAAATGGGATTGGCTAAGCAGCGTAGAAAGCTTGGCTGTGCAGGAACCCCCTGAAGCAGAGCTACGTTGGCAGACCTCCAACTCCCAGTCCTAATGGAAATTTATAGTGGAGATTATAATAGGCCAAACCATGTTAGCAAGTGGTGCTGTCTAACCCTCCAGCCACTGGAACACACACACCACAGAGAGTCTTTACGGTTCTCATTTTTGGGATGTTTCGATCAAACGTACGTTTTTGGAAAAAATTACCATGTAAAACAATCTGGAATGGATATTTTAGTGGGGTATGGTGGGTGAAGGGAAGGAGAGAGCACATTAAATGACATTTTGGGGCTCCCGAGTGGCGCAGCAGTCTAAGGCACTGCATCTCAGTGCCAGAGGTGTCTCTACAGACAACCTGGTTCAAATCCAGGCTGTATCACAACCGGACGTGATTGGGAGCCCCATAGGGCGGCGCACAATTGGCCCAGTGTCGTCCGGGTTTGGCCGGTGTCGGCCGCCATTGTGAATAAGAATTTGTTCTTAACTGACTTTCCTAGTTAAATAAAGGCAAAACAAAGAAAACATTTTACGTGAGTCCGAACCTTTCTAGAACATGTGTTTTGGCAGTGTTCCAATAGTCACTGCAAATCCAATGTGGTGTGTGTCATAGTCAACTGTATAGCTGTCTAGGCTTTCCCTGTTTGACAGACAGGTACGAGTGTGTGTCTACATGTTTGAGTGCGGCTGTGTGTGTGTGTGTGTGGGTGTGAGAGAGAGGGTGGGGTAATGGTGGTGATTCAGACGTTGTAATTACAGCGGATCAACGTCAGGCCTGACACTCTGCTGTGTGTCTGGGGCTGATAGCCTATCATTAGGCTGAGACTGGAGAGAATGGAGCCCTGTTCCTTTACCCCCCCCCCCCCCCCCCACACACACACACACACACACACACACACCATGCCAGCCCCCCACCAAGGCTCATGGGGCCAAGCTTCAGCTCTGCCCACCAGCCAGTCCCAATTAATTTCTATAAAGAGGTGGAAGTGAACTGTCGAATAGTGCACTTGTTTGAACTGTACCATCACCCCCCCCCCCCCCCCCCCCCAACCACACTTCTCTATCTCTGTCTAGTTCCTGCCGCCGAGCCCATCGAATACGCACAGTTTCCCTTCTACCTCAACGGGCTCCGCGAGACCCCCCAGTTTGTGGAGGCCATCGAGTCGGTGCGGGCCATCTGCAGTAACTACAGCCGCCAGGGCCTGCCCAGCTACCCCAACGGCTACCCCTTCCTCTTCTGGGAGCAGTACGTAGGCCTCAGACACTGGCTGCTGCTCTCCATCAGCGTGGTGCTAGCCTGCACCTTCCTCGTCTGTGCCCTCTTCCTGCTCAACCCCTGGACCGCCGGTATCATCGTGAGTACACACACAGACACGGCGACACACACGATGCACGCACGGCGGCACACACAAGGCACATTCGAAACCCGCATTCTTCTTGCGTTGGATATATTGGCAGCATTTGTGTTGATATTATACATCAGTATGTTTGGAATGAAGTCAATTTCATCAGCCTGTAAGATTAAAATCCTCTAAAACCGAGCTAAAAGATGGAAAGGTACTCTCCAAACAATCTCTTAATACAGTATGTTCCAATTGGTCCGTTTAAAGAAACTTCACTCCCGTGCACTGTGCGGCTGTAGGAGTGTTGAGAGGAGAGGCAGGAGGGCAGGGAGGAGTGGAGGAGAGAAAAGGGAGGAGAGGAGAGGCAGGAGGGCAGGGAGGAGTGGAGGAGAGAAAAGGGAGGAGAGGAGAAAGGGGGAGCTGAAGAGAGGAGTGGAGAGATGGGGTGTGGAGGAGAGGAGATCAGGCTGCTGTGTGTTTAGCCCAGTCTTGACCCAGTGTTTATCTTGTGCTGTTTAGTCTACTCTGTCTCTCCCAAACACTGACTTCAAATAAATGGGGATAGGACACAAGTTACCGAGGCGACTCCCACTCCTTTTTAAAAACACGCCTTTTTCCGTGTAATGTAGGAGTTTCCAAGGATACACACATATGAACACATACTCTCACACATATAAACACATACACTCACACATAGAAACACATAGAAACACATACACTCACACATATAAACACATAGAAACACATAGAAACACATAGAAACACATACACTCACACATATAAACACATACACTCACACATAGAAACACATAGAAACACATGTGTTTCTATGTGTGAGTGTATGTGTTTCTATGTGTTTCTATGTGTGAGTGTATGTGTTTATATGTGTTTCTATGTGTGAGTGTATGTGTTGCTATGTGTTTATATGTGTTTCTATGTGTTTCTATGTGTGCGTGTATGTGTTTCTATGTGTTTATATGTGTGAGTGTATGTGTTTCTATGTGTTTCTATGTGTGAGTGTATGTGTTTCTATGTGTTTCTATGTGTTTCTATGTGTTTCTATGTGTGCGTGTATGTGTTTCTATGTGTTTATATGTGTGAGTGTATGTGTTTCTATGTGTTTCTATGTGTGAGTGTATGTGTTTCTATGTGTTTCTATGTGTGAGTGTATGTGTTTCTATGTGTTTATATGTGTGAGTGTATGTGTTTATATGTGTGAGTGTATGTGTTTCTATGTGTTTCTATGTGTGCGTGTATGTGTTTCTATGTGTTTATATGTGTGAGTGTATGTGTTTCTATGTGTTTCTATGTGTGAGTGTATGTGTTTCTATGTGTTTATATGTGTGAGTGTATGTGTTTCTATGTGTTTCTATGTGTGAGTGTATGTGTTTCTATGTGTGAGTGTATGTGTTTCTATGTGTTTATATGTGTTTCTATGTGTGAGTGTATGTGTTTATATGTGTGAGTGTATGTGTTTCTATGTGTGAGTGTATGTGTTTATATGTGTGAGTGTATGTGTTTCTATGTGTGAGTGTATGTGTTTCTATGTGTTTCTATGTGTGAGTGTATGTGTTTCTATGTGTTTCTATAAACACACACACTCACACATAGAAACACATAGAAACACATAGAAACACATAGAAACACATACACTCACACATATAAACACATACACTCACACATAGAAACACATAGAAACACATACACTCACACATAGAAACACATACACTCACACATAGAAACACATAGAAACACATACACTCACACATATAAACACATAGAAACACATACACTCACACATAGAAACACATAGAAACACATACACGCACACATAGAAACACATAGAAACACATAGAAACACATACACTCACACATAGAAACACATAGAAACACATAGAAACACATATAAACACATAGAAACACATAGAAACACATAGAAACACATATAAACACATATAAACACATAGCAACACATAGAAACACATACACTCACACATAGAAACACATAGAAACACATACACTCACACATAGAAACACATATAAACACATAGCAACACATACACTCACACATAGAAACACATAGAAACACATAGAAACACATACACTCACACATAGAAACACATATAAACACTACACTCACACATAGAAACACATACACTCACACATAGAAACACATATAAACACATAGCAACACATACACTCACACATAGAAACACATAGAAACACATAGAAACACATACACTCACACATAGAAACACATATAAACACTACACTCACACATAGAAACACATACACTCACACATAGAAACACATATAAACACATACACTCACACATAGAAACACATATAAACACATACACTCACACATAGAAACACATATAAACACATAGCAACACATAAACTCACACATAGAAACACATAGAAACACATAGAAACACATAGAAACACATATAAACACATATAAACACATACACTCACACATAGAAACACATACACTCACACATAGAAACACATACACTCACACATAGAAACACATAGAAACACTACACTCACACATATAAACACATAGAAACACATATACTCACACATAGAAACACATATACTCACACATAGAAACACATATACTCACACATAGAAACACATATACTCACACATAGAAACACATAGAAACACATAGAAACACTACACTCACACATAGAAACACATAGAAACACATATACTCACACATATAAACACATACACTCACACATATAAACACATAGAAACACTACACTCACACATAGAAACACATAGAAACACTACACTCACACATATAAACACATATAAACACATACACTCACACATATAAACACATAGAAACACTACACTCACACATAGAAACACATAGAAACACATATACTCACACATATAAACACATACACTCACACATAGAAACACATACACTCACACATAGAAACACATACACTCACACATAGAAACACATAGAAACACTACACTCACACATATAAACACATAGAAACACATATACTCACACATAGAAACACATATACTCACACATAGAAACACATATACTCACACATAGAAACACATATACTCACACATAGAAACACATATAAACACATAGAAACACTACACTCACACATAGAAACACATAGAAACACTACACTCACACATATAAACACATATAAACACATATACTCACACATATAAACACATACACTCACACATATAAACACATAGAAACACATACACTCACACATAGACTCACACATACACTCACACATATAAACACATATAAACACACACTCACACATATAAACACATAGAAACACACACTCACACATATAAACACACATACACTCACACATATAAACACATAGAAACACACACTCACACATATAAACACACACTCACACATATAAACACACACTCACACATATAAACACACACTCACACATATAAACACATACACTCACACATATAAACACATATAAACACACACTCACACATATAAACACATATAAACACATATAAACACATATAAACACATATAAACACATATAAACACATATAAACACATATAAACACATATAAACACACACTCACACAGCCCTGGTCTGTCTCTCCACCTGGTGGTGTTTTTACGACAGGCAGTGTTTGGGCTACCTGCGCCCTCTAAAGCAGGGAGAGGGGACCTCGTGTTCATCCCCTGGCTTTACAAGACAGATGGAAGGACTAGTTATGGCATCGCTTCAAGTTGAACCATTTGCTTTGTCCAGACCAGGCCACCAGTATCCTACCGTTACCGTAGACCCCCCTCCTTACCCCAAGGCCACACACACACACACACACACACACACACAC
>NC_034176.2:39505362-39517862 GCF_002021735.2 Oncorhynchus kisutch
ATGCGCAATGCTAAGCGTCGGCTGGAGTGGTGTAAAGTTTGCCGCCATTGGACTATGGAGCAGTGGAAATACATTCTCTTTAGTGACGAATCACTCTTCACCATCTGGCAGTTTGACAGACGAATCTGGGTTTGGCGGATGCCAGGAGCACACTACCTGTCCTAATGCATAGTGCCAGCTGTAAAGTTTGGTGGAGGAGGAATAATGGTCTGGTGGCTGTTTTCATGGTTCGGGCTCCTTAGTTCCAGTGAAGGGAAATCTAAATGCTACAACATGACATGCACAAAGTGAGCTCCATACAGAAATAGTTTGTCAAGATCGGGGTGGAAGAACTTGACTGGCCTGCACAGAGCCCTGACCTCAACCCCATCGAATACATTTTGGATGAATTGGAACACCGACTGTGAGCCAGGCCTAATCGCCCAACATCAGTGCCCGACCTCACTAACGCTCTTGTGGCTGAATGGAAGCAAGTCCCCGCAGCAATGTTCCAACATCGAGTGGAAAGCCTTCCCAGAAGAGTGGAGGCTGTTATAGCAGCAAATCGGGAGCCAACTCCATATTAATGCCCATGATTTTGGAATGAGATGTTGGATGAGCAGGTGTCCACATACTCTTGGTCATGTAGTGTATATACAGGGGTACGGTGGGAAAGGAGGATGGTCATCCTTAATGAAGGAGCTGGAGTGGAGAGAGAGAATGAGTTAGAGACAAGGAGAGAGAGAGAGAGAGAGAGAGAGAGAGAGAGACGGGGATTTAGAGAGGAGATTGGGGGGTCTTACCTGATACACTGGAGATTTAATTAGACGGGGGGATTGTAGAGTGCCGGGAATTTCACATGGGCTTAGCTGAAAAGAAGGGAAAGAGAGAAAGAAAGAGGGATAGAAAGAGAGGTAGAGAGAGGCCAGGGAGGGGTGGTGTTCAGTGTTCCCCTTCTCTTCCTCCTAGACTAAATTGTTTAAATTCTATACCCTTCACTTCAGTTGTTTCCTTCTTTTTTTTTTTTTGAGGAGAGAGGCCCCTGCTCCCCTCTTTCCCCCTCAACCCCCTCCTCCCCCTTCAGCCCCCTCCCCCACCCTGCCTCCCCCTCCATCCCCCTCGTCCACCCTTCTCCACATTCCTGACTGCTTTGTTTTCTTCATGTTTGCTTATACCACACACCCAAAGAAGTGCCCCCTTTTCCCTCCCCTTCTCTCCCCCTCTTTTTCCATGCCTTTGAATTAACCAACTCCAGCTAATTATGCTTCTTTCTCTTTCTCTGTGCGGCTTTCTAAAGACTAACCCTCTTTGGCAGGACTTAGTAACACACAAGGTACATTTATATGTTCTACCAAACCAACATGTGTGTGTGTGTGTGTGTGGTGTGTTTGTCTGAGTATTTCTTCAGACATGTTTAATGGTTCATCTAGTGCATGTTTGTCCTTGTCTAAGCCTCTCTCCTGTTGATCTGTGGTTTCTCCAGGTATTCCCTTTGTATTCACACACACACACACACCACACACACGCACACGCACGCACGCACGCACGCACGCACGCACGCACGCACGCACGCACACACACACACACACACACACACACACACACACACACACACACACACACACACACACACTCACACACACACACACACACACACACACACACACTCATGCTGGCTTACACTGTTGTTTCTCTATGGGTACTGCAGGTGTGTTTTTGCTCTAATGCCTGTGTTTGGTGTTCAATGTGGTTGTCAGAGGTATTTCAACGGGACGCTGCCAATGTTCCATTGGTTCAGTTGGTCAAAGCATCTGCCAAAATGACCACAGTATGTTAATGGTTGGGACTCTTTGCATTTTGTCTTCTGCAGGGTTCGTCTGGGGTGTTTGATGGAATGGCATGTCCATGTTAACGTTCCACTGTGTTGGTTTGTTGCAGGTATTTCTTTGCTGTGCTGGCCATCCTGACAGTTCTGGGGGTGCTGAATGGTTTGGTCCTTCTTCCTGTGTTGCTGTCCTACTTCGGCCCCTATCCAGAGGTCAGATGGTTTCTCCTGTTTAGCCATCTATATAGCTCCACCACATAGCAGGAAATGGCACAGTCACACGTTTTTTTTACGCACATTTTTTACGCATTGGAGAACTGACGGCAACTTTTGATTGGGTGTTCTAACACGAGCTCCCAGGAGCTCAGCAGCGTAGTTTGCGTAAAAGTTCCCACTCATCTCCTCACACCTCTCTCCTTTCACTGTCCCCCTCAGGTGACCCCTGTGGATGGGCGTAGCCAGTTACCCACCCCTTCCCCGGAGCCTCCTGCTCACGTGGTCCGCTTCTCAGTCCGCCCACGCCACACCACCTCCGGCACGGGGACAGGAACGGGCTCTGACTCGTCCGACTCTGAGTACAGCTCCAACACCACGGTATCAGGCATCAGCCAGGAGATGCAGCAGTACGACCTCCCTGCCACTAGGGGTAGAACTGGGAGAACAGAGGACATGCAGTACGGCATCCAGACCAGCAGGGGCAGAGCTGTTAGAACAGAGGAGGTGCGACTAGGAGCAGGGCCAAGAAGGACAGCTAGACAAGGAGACGCCACAGCCTACTCTGTGTCTTCTGTAAGTGCTTTGGATAATGCACACATCTATGTACTCACACACACACACACGTAACAAATGCTCATACTCCGTGCGAGATGTGTACAAGTTGTTCTGATTTTCTGATCTTTCTCTCGTCAGTCGGTCCTGCCGGAGTCAGGGGCCCACCCTGGTGCATCCCGTCGCTTCAGCAAAAGGGACCTACAGTCGCTGCCCCCAGCACGCCCGCGCATGGACGCTTTTGAAACTGCTACTGAGGCCGGAGGCCATTACAGCTCCGGAGGCCATTTTGGCTCGGGCGGCCACAGAGAACGCTCCGCGGGGCACAGGACCCGTCCATCCCACAACCCCCGGCCCAATCACCACCAACCTCACCACCCTAACCCTAACCCCGCCCCTACTTACTGTCAGCCAATCACCACGGTAACGGCCTCTGCGTCGGTTACCGTCGCCGTCCACTCTGCCCCTCCCCCCACTCAGAGCCCCACTTCCTCTTACCCAGGACACACTGCAGCCAACAGTTACCACACAGCAGGCGGCGCAGAGCCGGTGCCTGCCTTCCAGGACCCCCATGTGCCAGTGGAGGTCCATATCAGCCGCAGAGGAACCAAGATGGAGGCCATGGAGCTCCAGGATGTGGAGTGTGAGGCAGCTGAGAGCGACAGTGGCCAGAGGGCAAGCTGAGGTAAGCCCCATTGGAGTTTGTAGCTTCTCCTGACAATGAAGAAATTCACATGTTTGATGTTAAATCCACAAAGGACTTGGATTGAATGTCCCTGTTCCTTTTTCTTCTTAGATTTTTTTTTTTACTTGCAAAAATGTCCCCATTCAGTCCATCAAAAGCCCACCCTTTTTTTGGGGGGGCTGCAAACTGAACATAATATATTCAGCGTTGCGCCTTTAGAGAGGGAGACGTGCGTGTTGTCCTGACACTCTCCTAACCGTGTGTTGTCTCTCTCTCTCTTTTGTTCCAGTGGAGGAGAGCAGAAGTACAACGGCCAAATATGGACTCCCTCTCTCACTCAGCGGCCCACAGCGCAGCGACACACAGAACCCAGTGGTGGCTAGCGCCCTTGGTGCTCAATCTGACTGGAACCCAGTGGATGTTTGTTTCAGATATCTCTATCCGTATTTAAAAGATGTACACTCATGTAAATATGAAAACAAAAATAGCTATAATTTAGGAGCTGTTCAACTCCTTTTTTAACAGACTGGGGACGTCATTTTGTATGGCGTGTGTGTGTGTATGTATGTGTGTGTGTGTGTGTGTGTGTGTGTGTGTGTGTGTGTGTGTGTGTGTGAAATCTCTGATTACTGTTCACTCATCTGTGGATCTGTGCCATGAGGAAACTTCATCTGGACAATACATTTCAGCATTCATTGTTGCTGCTTCAGATATTCCGGTAGTGATGTATGATAACTGTGTACATTAACTTGTATAATAATTCTATGCAAATGTTTCTTTTACGTTATAAAAGAGGTGAGCGAGTGTGCAAAGGTGATTGCGTGTTTGCGTGCGTGTGGGTAAATCATCAGATCCATCTCTCAAGAAATAGGCTAACGATCACGTCATGTGAAGCGTTACACAATAACTACACGGAGATTGTGTGTGTGTGTGTGTGTGTGTTTGTGTATAAAGGTCCGCTTTTTTTTTTTACGATTAATTTGCTTATCACAAACCTGTGGTAGTTATGAAACAATTACTGTTGAACTCTGACTCACGCTATGCGTGCTATTTAAGACGAGCAGATTATGAAGAAGATATGCAGCTGTGTTGTTTGTGACTGTCCCTGCGTAGTAGCTTCCGCATCGTCTCTGCTCTGAGCTCTTGTGTTGCTGTCTGGTTGTCTGGGGATTGTTTTACTGTAAAAGGCCATATGCGTGCCTTGGCTGTCCCTCGGACTCAATTGCCCATCTCCCCTTTTCTCTGGTGATGTCATAGCTCTCGGCAGCCATCTTATAGTAGCATGAGTGGGCGTGAAAGTATCACTCCCGTAGCTAATGCATATTACAGTTGGAGTAGAAAATCCATGGTAGCCATTATGGAGGATATTTTTTTCCTTCTTTTTTTTTTCTCTCGTGAACGCAACTTCTGTTATTCTAACTGTAAATATACAGTTTTCGTCAACAGTTTGGACACACCTACTCATTCAAGGATTTTCTTTATTTGTACTATTTTCTACATTTGAGATAAATAGGGATACATCCAAACGGTGAAATAACACATATGGAATCACGTAGTAACTCAAAAAGGGTTAAACAAATCCAAAATATATTTTATATTTGAGATTCTTCAAAGTAGCCACCCTTTGCCCTGATGACAGCTTTTCACACACTTGGCATTCTCTCAACCAGCTTCACCTGGAATGCTTTTCTAACAGTCTTGAAGGAGTTCCTACATATACTGAGCACTTGTGGGCTGCTTTTCCTTCACTCTGTGGTCCACGTCATCCCAAACCATCTCAATTGGGTTTAGGTTGGGTGATTGTGGAGGGCAGGTCATCTGATGCAGCACTCCATCACTCTCCTTGGTCAAAAATCCCTTACACAGCATGGAGATGTGTCGGGTCATTGTCCTGTTGAAAAATAAATTATAGTCCCACTAAGCATAAACCAGATGGGATGGCGTATTGCTGCAGAATGCTGTGGTAGCCATGCTGGCTGGTTAAGTGTGCCTTGAATTCTAAATGAATCACTGACAGTGTCACCAGCAAAGCACCCCACACACCATCACACCTCCCCCTCCATGCTTCACGGTGGGAACCACACGTGGATATAGTCCGTTCACATACTCAGCGTCTCACAAAGACAGAGCGGTTAGAACCAAAAATGTCAAATTTGAACTCATCAGACCAAAGGACATATTTCCACCGGTCTAATGTCCATTGGTCGTGTTTCTTGGCCCAAGCAAGTCTCTTCTTTTTATTGGTGTCCTTTAGTAGTGGTTTCTTTGCAGCAATTTGACCATGAAGGCCTGACCCACCCAGTCTCCTCTGAACAGTTGATGTTGATATTTGTCTGTTACTTGAACTCTGGTTACTTGAACTCTGGTTACTTGAACTCTGGTTACTTGAACTCTTGAGGCTGGTAACTTTAACTTATTAACTTATTCTCTGCAGCAGAGGTAACTCTGGGTCTTCCTTTCCTGGTTTTTGCGACTGCACTTGAAGAAACTGTCAAAGGTCTTGAAATTTTACGAATTGACTGACCGTCATGTCTTTAAGTAGTGATGGACTTTTGTTTCTCTTTGCTTATTGGAGCTGTTCTTCCCGTAATATGGACTTGGTCTTTTACCAAATAGGGCTGTCTTCTGTATACCACCCCATACCTTGTCACAACACAACTGATTGGCTCAAACGCATTAAGAAGAAAAGAAATTCCACAAATTAACTTTTAATAAGGCACACCTGTTAATTGAAATGCAAAGGGTGGCTACTTTGATGAATCAAAGATATAAAATATATTCAGATTTGTTTAACACTTTTTTGGTTACTACATGATTCCATATGTGTTAATTTCATAGTTAGTTTTGATGTCTTCTACAATGTAGAACACAGTCAAAATGAAGAAAAACATTTGAATGATTAGGTGTTTCCAAACTTTTGACTGATACTGTACATACTATCTCTAGTGATAAGCTACACCTAGGATACTACCCTACTCAGCCTGACACTTGACTGCATTACACGTTTCATTCACAAGAAAGTCCTGCTCTCTCTCCATCCCCCTCTTTCTTCCTCTTCGTCCAATAAGCTGCCCGTCCAGAGAGCTAAAGGGTTAAGCACTATCTGGTATAACAATACTTGGTGTGTGTGTGTGTGTGTGTCTGTGTCTGTGAGTCCGTCTTCCTCTCTCTCTGTCCTCCTCAGTGACAGCAAAGACAACTGGCCCTAATTTAGCCCAGCCGTCCCTACTGACCTCACCTCGTAAAAATCCAAAACATAACGCCATGACACTAATTGGAAGTTCCCCCTCAACTGCCAAATGGCACAGGCCAGAGCCTCAGGGGTCAGGGTTCACCAAGCCACCCCCTCACGATCAGCCCGGTGTGTGAGTGTGTCAATCGCGTCTTGTCTAGCTCCCCCATACACCACCCACCCTCCTACTCACACACATATCCCGACCCCCCCCCTAACCTTCCATACACACAGACTTCCTGTCCAACACGTGTAGCTACGTGTGTCATTTTCTCCCAGAAGTCTTAACTGTGTCGTTAGTATCCCCCTCCATTGTCCATATGTCGTGTCAGCTGCTCGTGTGAAAATCTTTTTTCCGTTTGTTGTTGGTTTATTTGTTTTTATTTTCTCCTGATGTCACATTGGCAGTAATGGAGAGAAATCATGGCGGGCAACTATTTTCTTCATTTTTGAAATGTTCTTTTTTTTCTCGACGTTTGGATTTTGCGATATTTATATATTATTTGTGTTATAAGATGTTGTTTTTGTTTTCTTTCGTTATTGGTCAACAATGCCAGTGGATAACAAATGCAGGGATTTTTTTTTTATGTCTATTGAGAAACACTATTACAGTTATTGTTTTGACATGAATGGTGTTTCGATCTGTACAAAGTGCTTACTAATGTTAAGTAGGGAAACAAGAGTATATAGCATTTACACTACAAGACTCACCGTAGCTCTTAGAGGATTCTAAAAGGAAAGAACATCTATGATTTTCTGTAGACTTCCATTTGGTCTTTGTTTGGCGAGGATATATATTGTTTCAGTTACAAAGATAAATGTATGCCATATCATTTATTTATATAAAAATTTATTTTTGTAGTATACATAGTAGTTGTCAAGTTATTTTGACGGAAGTATATTTTTAAAGAGTTTATATGTAATGAGACCATAAACAGAGAAAATCCTAAGGTGGACTCTTACACTGATGACATTGACAGTCAGTATTATCTATCATAGAGAGGAGAGAAAACTCAGCCAGCTGTTTGTATGGGTTTGTCAAAAGGCTGGCCATGAAAGTAGAAGTTGTACCAGCTCTCTAAATATTAAATGTTCAAACACTGATAGAATTCTAACAAATAAAAAAAAAGATTATAACTTATTTGCCTCTTTTGTTTTCTCACGTTAATGAAGGGATGTTAAAAGAACCACTTGTTGTTGACATCGGGCCGATGATTTCAGAAAGGGTGTTGATATCCTGAAACACAGAACATCCAATAATGGTGTTTATGTGAGGTGCAGTATCTACATGACACACAATAGGATGCTTGCCACAAATTACAACACCTTTTCATGATCGTAAAATGCACACAAGTCCCACTCGTTTTAGTGTGTTTTTAACACCCATACTGTTCACCATGTTGGACATAATAGAAATTAGTAGTTACAATATGTTTATTGACGTAAGTGTAGTCAGAATCCTTGTCAATTAGGGAGCGTTTCCCCCTATCCACCACTAGGTCAAAACCTGTTAGGTGTACAATGAACCGTATAACCGCCCTGTCATACACCCCCCCCCCCCCCCCCCCCCCCGCCCCCCTCACCCCTCCTCCTCTCCTCTGCTCTCCCACCTTTCCATTGGCGCTTGCTGACATCTGGTCCTGAATCCAGCAGCTCTTTCTAACAGCCAACACTACCTCCCTCCTTCCCATTCCTCCCACTCTCTGCTCCCCTGTTCGGTATGATTTTGATGGACAGCTTTATAGACTGCAAGGAAATTGGTTGTAGTTACAATACAGCTGGTCTGTTCGGAGTAATGAAAAAGGGCATGTGGCCTTGAACTCACAGCAATGGAGACCCAGTCAGACTCAGACTAGCTCCTCTCTCTGTCTGCTGACTGACTGACCAACAGGTGATTGACTGACTGACTGACTGACTGACTGACTGACTGGCTGACTGGCTGGCTGTCTGTCTGGCTGATTGACTGACTGACTGGGTGGCGCCCATCTAATCTCATACACTCAACATGTAGGGCTCCAGTTCCCCAACAGTCCTCCAGTACCCCCAACAGTGCTCCAGTTCCCCAACAGTCCTCCAGTACCCCCAACAGTCCTCCAGTACCCCCAACAGTCCTCCAGTAACCCCAACAGTCCTCCAGTAACCCCAACAGTCCTCCAGTACCCCCAGCAGTCCTCCAGTACCCCCAGCAGTCCTTCTGTACACCCAACAGTCCTCCAGTAACCCTAACAGTCCTCCTGTACCCCCAACAGTCCTCCAGTACCCTAACAGCACCCCAGTACCCTCAACAGTCCTCCAGTAACCCCAACAGTCCTCCAGTACCCCCAACAGTTTTCCAGTAACCCCAACAGTCCTCCAGTACCCTAACAGCACCCCAGTACCCCCAACAGTCCTCCAGTAGCCCCAACAGTCCTCCAGTACCCTAACAGCACCCCAGTACCCCCAACAGTCCTCCAGTACCCCCAACAGTCCTCCAGTAACCCCAACAATCCTCCAGTACCCCCAACAGTCCTCCAGTAACCCCAACAGTCCTCCAGTAACCCCAACAGTCCTCCAGTACCCCCAACAGTCCTCCAGTACCCCCAACAGTCCTCCAGTACCCCCAGCAGTCCTCCAGTACCCCCAGCAGTCCTCCTGTACACCCAACAGTCCTCCAGTAATCCCAACAGTCCTCCTGTACTCCCAACAGTCCTCCAGTACCCCCAACAGCACTCCAGTAACCCCAACAGCACTCCAGTACCCCCAACAATCCTCCAGTAACCCCAACAGTCCTCCAGTAACCCCAACAGTCCTCCAGTAACCCCAACAGTCCTCCAGTAACCCCAACAGTCCTCCAGTAACCCCAACAGTCCTCCAGTAACCCTAACAGCACACATTTTTGTTGTAGCCCCAGACAAAAACACCTGATTCAACTCATTGAGGGCTTGATGATTAGTTGACAAGTCGAATCAGGTGTGCTTGTCCGGGGATACAACAAAAATGTGAGCAATTACATTACTTTTGATTCTTAAGTATATTGAACACCAAATACTTTTAGACTTACTTTTACTCAAGTATGACAATTGGATACTTTTTCCACCACTGCAGATAAGAGCATCTGCTAAATGACAAAAAGATGAATGGTAAAATTCTAAGTAATGTTTGCGGGTTGTATCTGGATATGAGCCATTGCAATCATGACACGTTACTAAATGACTAAAATGTCGAGTGTAACTGTCTGTGCTGACCACCTCTGAGGGTGTGTGTGTGTGTGTGTGTGTGTGTGTGAGTGTGTGTGTGTGTGTGTGTGTGTGTGTGTGTGTGTGTGTGTGTGTGTGTGTGTGTGTGTGTGTGTGTGTGTGTGTGTGTGTGTGTGAGTGTATGGGGTACATGGTTCAAGGAAACTCTCTATCATTAGAACTCCCCTCATCTGTTCTGAGACCCCAGGTCACAGTACCACAATACCCCCTCCCCACTTCACCCCCAGCCCCTTGTTGCCCCCTTACCTCCCCTCCCCTTTTTCCCACTCCACACACACACACATCACACCACACCACACACACCACACCACACCACACACACCACACCACACACACACATGCCCTCAGAGGTGGAACGGCACATATAGTGCAGAGTGTTGGTTGTACTAACGAGGTCCAGGTTCTTAATGAATGAGTGTTTCCTGTACCTGTCCTCCCAGCCCTGAGCCCTGGATTAAAAGGGGGAACAGGGGAGGGGGAGGAGAGAAGGAGAGAAAGGGAGGAGGGCTATTTAAGAGGTTGAAACTCTCCCAGAGTAATAGACTATGCAACCGTGGCTCCTTGCCCAGGGTTTGTGACAATAGACGAAGAAGTACTTTATTTTCTGTCTCCCTCTTTCGTTTTCCCTTCCACCCCCTTTCTCTGTTCTCTCTCTCCCTCTCTCTCTCATTCCCTCTCACTCTCTCTCATTCACTCTCCCTCTCTCTCTCATTCACTCTCACTCTCTCTCTCATTCACTCTCACTCTCTCTCTCATTCACTCTCACTCTCTCTCATTCACTCTCACTCTCTCTCATTCACTCTCACTCTCTCTCATTCACTCTCCCTATCTCTCTCATTCTTAATCCACTAATTTCCCTCCCTCCCTCCCTCCCTCCCTCCCTCCCTCCCTCCCTCCCTCCCTCCCTCCCTCCCTCCCTCCCTCCCTCCCTCCCTCCCTCCCTCCCTCCCTCCCCTCCCTCCCTCCCTCCCTCCCTCCCTCCCCTCCCTCCCTCCCCTCCCTCCTTGAAAGGCTTGTCCATCATCCCCAGCCGGTAGAGCTAAACTATCTAAGTGTGTACACTCCTCGACATGAGTGATTCCTCCGTTGACATGACTGTAATGGACACACACACGTACACACACTCCTCCCAGGGCCGGGGCCAGATTTACACATTCTTTATGCGAGCGGAGAAAGCGATAAATCTGTTGGAAACATACGACTCCACATCCAGACCAATGGCGCTTTACCTCCGAGGCCTCACTGACACATTGAAAACCATTCAACTTCTCAAAGTGTGTGTGTGTGTGTGTGTATACAAGCGTACGTGCCGGCATGCTACAAGCCAGGGTGGCGTCAAAGACAAAAGGGGATTCCAAAAGCTTGTCTTGAGTGACAACCACATTTTACACAATTGTCTAACTGTCTAACCTGACTTATAAGTTGCTTCTGACAAATGTGGGAAGAGGGTTTATCAACAAGTGTGTTGATGCTGTTACAGTTCAGTTGACATGACTGAACCAAACTACAGAGGGCCAGATCATATGCTAATTGTATTTATAAACTGTGGGTGGTTTGAGCTCTGAATGCTGATTGGCTGAAAGCCATAGTATAGTGCAGAGCGTTGGTTGTACTAACGAGGTCCAGGTTCTTAATGAATGAGTGTTTCGGGTATGACACAAAAGTACTTTTTTACTGTTCTAATTATGTTGGTAACCAGTTTGTATTAGCAATAAGGCACCTTGGGGGTTTGTGGTGTATTTTTTTATTTAACCAGGCAAGTCAGTTAAGAACAAATTCTTATTTTCAATGACGGCCTAGGAACAGTGGGTTAACTGCCTGTTCAGGAGCAGAACGACAGATTTGGACCTTGTCAGCTCCGGGGTTTGGACTTGCAACCTGTCGGTTACTAGTCCAACGCTCTAACCACTAGGCTACCCTGCCGTCCCATATGCCCAATATACCACAGCTAAGGGCTGTATCCAGGCACTCCGTGATGCTTTGTGCTTAAGAACAGCCCTTAGCCGTGGTATATTGTTCATAAACCACACCTCCTCGGGCCTTATTGCTTAAGTAATGGTGTTTAGAAAATCCTACAGACATGTCTGAGACGAGTGCCACTACACTGTTATGCTGGTAATACAGTATGCTGGCTGGATTGTTCAGGGAATGTGTAGAGATTGATGTGGCAGAGTCTGAGCTGAGCTTGAACCGGCAATCCTGCATTTAATGGGCAATGCCTTTACCATCTGTGCCATGAAGACCCTGACCTCTTCGCAGAGATGGCAGTGCGCCCACATCCAGGAAGGCTCCAGCAGTACTGGGGTAGGTAGCTCACTATGATAGGAGGTTTGGCTTGGCTGGGTCCCACCCAGGGATCCAGTTGGATTAGCTGACCGTTCCGAGCCCAGAGAGAAAACAGTAGGGTGTTCAAGAGGATGTGGGTTTTGTAGTCTCACTGGATGTCCCTTCTGTTACATAACCTGAAGCTAGAACTATAGTCCAGATACAGCAGCCTCGGCTCTGCTCTACTCTGCTCCATGTGAGCACACTGAGAAATATTTATGCTATTTGATAATGTGAGCTGTGGACATATTTGGGAGAGCATTGACCCAGAGTTTGTGTGTGTGTGTGTGTGTGTGTGCGTGTGTGTGTGTGTGTGTGTGCGTGTGTGTGTGTGTGTGTGTGTGTGTGTGCGTGCGTGCGTGCGTGCGTGCGTGCGTGCGTGTGTGTGTGTGTGTGTGTGTGTGTGTGCGTGCGTGCGTGTGTGTGTGTGTGTGTGCGAGGCAAACGTAT